>NW_027104064.1:0-30731 GCF_902728285.1 Clytia hemisphaerica
CTCAGGATCGGCTCATTAGTTTTTTCTAATTTTTTGCACAATGATGCAAAATGTCAATACCTAAATTGTGACGGAGCCCGATTTTCGAAAAAATTCATTTCCGGCCGAAAATGCCGGAAATATGCCGGAAAATCTTTTTTGGCATTTTCTCGAAATTTCATCATTAGTTTTTTCTGATTTTTTGCTCAAAGATGCGTATTAACAATGCCCAAAACATGGTTGAGTCCGATTTTTAAGAAAAAAAATTTTCCGGAGGAAAATGCCTGAAATATGCCGGAAATCGCCGTTTTTCTAGATTTTCATTAGACTTTTCCATATAATTGGTTGTTTTTTCATTCAAAAACATTATCAATAGCTATGCCCACCATCAAGCATGTTTCAATTTTCAATAAAATTGATTTTTGAAGCCGGAACTATTTTTAAAGTTGCCGAAACAACCTTTTTTCGCCAGAAAGACAGTATTTCTTGAATTTCTCGAGCTGTACTTTATATATTTTTATGAAATTTTCACACTGATGCAATATGACAATACCTAAAATGTGACAGAGCCCGATTTTCGAAAAACATTTTTTTCCGGCCGAAAATGCCGGAAATATGCCGGAAAACCGGTTTTTTGACTTTTTCTCGAATTTTCATTTTTAGTTTTTTTCTGATTTTTTGCAGAAAGATGTGTAATAGCAATGCTCAAAAAATGGCTGAGTTCGATTTTTTTGAGAAAAAAAATTTTCCGGTTGCTGGAAATCGCCGTTTTTGCAGATTTTCATTGGATTTTTTCCTTGTATTTCTATGTTTTTCACACAAAAACATTATTGATAACAATGCTCACCATCAAGCATGATTCAATTGTCAATAAAACTGATTTTTGCGACCAGAACTTCCTATTTATTTTTTCCCTACAACCCTTCTCTCTCCCCCCATCAACAATCATCAATGATGAATTTATTGTGTTGTGTATTTCGCTAAATGCTATATTTTCTGACTGATTTTTTTCATTTTCTTTTCGCATTGCTGACTAACTTTCATCATCAGGTAGGTCCATTCAGCATGTTGCTTGTTGAGTTTGGAGCCACCTTTCAGAGCTGCTAAAGCCCAGACTACTTTAAATTTTTTTTCAAACAAAAATTGCTTAAATCTGCTGTCATAAAGTTGCTAAACACATTTCCACAAATAAATTTGGCCCAAAAAAGTCCTGGGCTAAGTAATGGCATCTTAAAAGATGGCTGAAGGATTTGGAGCTTTTGGAGCTACAAGAAGAAAATTAATAAAAAAAAAAACCCATGTGATCTTAGTTGCAACTTGAAAAAATGCCTATTAAAGTTGTAACAAAGAAAACGGTCAAAAAAAGTGAAATTTTTGATTGGCTGTAAATCCGCCATTATGGATTTTGGGGACCTGAAATTTTGGGATTCTGAGTTTTTCACTATTGTCTACCAAATATCCAAAAATGAAGGAATTTAAAATTTTCTACTATCAAAATTGTCCAAAACTGCCTGGTTCTTACAGAAAATGGCTCTTAAAGTAAAATATTCCTTTCTATCAAATTTTTTGACTCTTTTTATGCTTATATAAACATAATTTTTTTCAAGAATTTTGTAATGAAGAATAAAAGATAAAGTAAAATGGCGTTGAAATGGTGCTGTTTTTTGTTGCTTTTGACAACAGAAACACTAATTCAATGTAAAGAAGTTGATAGCAATGGAACTGGCAATGGGACAAAAGAAGGTCTTATCAAAGAAGATCCAATTGCAGAGGTTCTCGAACATGATACAATGGCTTTCTTTGCTGTTCTCTTGATGTTGTGTAAGTATCAAAACAAAAAATATTTTAGACCTTTTTACATGATTTCATCCTATTGTTAGTGATACTGGACAGTCATATAAGCAAATATCATAGTCTAGTTAATCTCATTGTTCTTAGACAAATTTTTTTTATATTTACAGTCTTTTGTGTATTGGTTATTGCATTCTTGCTGAATAAAAAATTCCATTACCTACCTGAAGCTCTTGCTGTCATGATCTTGGGTAAGTTTACTTATTTTTTATATTGCAAATAGCGACCATAGTTCAGTGGTAGGCCATCCGGCTACGGTTTGCAAGGTTGTGGGTTTACTTATTTTCTATATTGCAAATTGTGTCAACAAGAAGAAATACTAGTCTCTTAAATGATATGCGATTTATATCTGACAGAACATCAATTTTTTTTTATATATAATTTTTTGCTTTTCAGGTTGCTTAGTTGCAGCTATAATCAAATATGTCATCGGGAATATTCCAGGAGTTAATGTAGATAGCTGGGAGGTTTGTTTACTTTACGAATCAATTATCTCTGAACATAAATTGACTTTTAAATGAAAACATTCTCTTTAATCTTATTGTTTTGAAACAAAAATCTTTTTTATTTACTGTCTTTTTTGTATCTATAATCATGGGCAAAATATTGAGACAAAGGGGATTTCCCTGCGAAATTTTAAACACAATTGTTTTTAAGCGTGTTAAACTACAGCTGGAAATTTGCTCCAATAATGCTTGAAATATAGCCTAGAAGCCTAGAAACTCCTCCAAAATCGTAATATTCAATTAAAGAAAGTGGAAGTGCTAAAATAGCAATTCTCGCCCAAACTTTAAATTCTGAAAAACGTTAAAATACACTAAAATCTCAATTTATTTCGACCATGATTGTAGCTAAGTGATTTATATATTTTGTTTAGAAAGTTGAATCGTTTCACCCAGATTTATTCTTTTTGGTGCTATTGCCACCTATTATTTTTGAATCTGGATACACGCTGCAAAAGGTAAAGCTTTCACTTGAATCACTAATTTTATGAGTAATTCAGTGTTTTTTTGTTTTTTTGTTTTTTTTAAGCCTTTTTCATAAGTTCTTCTCTTCTTTTATGGGAAAGTTAGATTAATAATTTCTTTATCTTTGACTTTAGGGCGACTTTTTCAGTAACATTGGAGCTATTCTAACATATGCATTACTTGGTACAACAATATCAGCAGTTATCGTAGGTTTCACTATGTATGGCCTTGGGCTAGCTGGACTAGCACATCCATTGAAGCTGATAGAAGCATTCAGTTTTGGTTCTTTGATTTCTGCAACGGATCCTGTATCTACCTTAGCCTTGTTTAGTTCAATGAATGCAGACCAAGATTTGTATGCTATCGTTTTTGGTGAAAGTGTACTTAACGATGCTGTCTCCATCATTTTAACACAGTATGTTTTATGTTCCATTTTTTGTTATTTCTTTCAAACATACATAGTGTCCCTCAGGGTCTCTCCCCCCCCCCATGCCTAGAATGAAAATTTTCCCTACCCTACCTCCAAAAATTTCTCCGCCCCCCCCCCCCCTCAAGCATAAAAAGCTGTAATTTGATGAATTTAACGTTTATTGTTTTCCCTAAGGTAGTTCTAAAAAAAAGGTGTTGAGAAAATAAAAAAAGAATACTGACCTACTCAAACCGTTTATGGTCTTGTGATATTCTTGATCACAACATCATCTCATAAAACCAGATGTTTTTCAATTTTGAATTGATTTTGGTGAGTTCCCCCCCATGCCTAGAATTAAAATTTTCCCCCCCCCCCCCTCGTTTTCCCCCACCCTGGCTTCAAAAAAAATTCTTTCCCCCCTATACGTCCTTTTGACCTCAAAACCCATTCCCCCCTGAATCCAGGTGATATCTGCTCACACAGGATAACATTTTAGATATTGTATTTATCCGATCGTTTTTTCAATTTTTTATAGGACTTTGATAAGTGCAGCAGTTCAGATGGATCAAGGGAGTGTTGATTTCAATAGCTTAGCTCTTCACTCCATCGGAAAATTTTGCTTGATGTTTTTTGTTTCAGCCATCATTGGAACGATCTTTGGTTTACTTTGTGCTTTGGTAAGTTGACCAATTGAATAATTTATTTCCTGGTAAATTACATATAAGGTTACATATTTGTGAAAGTGTTGACAAATCACCTAGATGTTATTTATTTACCACTATTTGCAACTTTGTAAGTTTGTCTATTTGTTGTTGTTTTTTAGTTTGGAAAATTTATTTATCTCATTTTTGTCACTGTTTGATATTTCCAGGTTTTAAAGCATATTAATTTGAGAGTTCACCCGTCGTTAGAATGCGTGACAATGTTCATTTTCGCTTACATGCCGTACGGTCTTTCAGAAGGTTTAGAATTGTCAGGTAAGTTGAATCATTTAAAAGTTTAATGTCCTTCATGTGTAAACATTATTTTTTAAAGTTTTTTTAGTTTTACGGTAGTTATTATAAAAATAATATAATTGCTTTTCTCGAAAATTCACTGTGTCTTGTCTAAGTCTTCAGAGCTTACAGAAAATTAATGAATGGTAAGCGATCAAGCATAAATATATTTTTCCACAACATAATTCGATGTGTTTACAGGTATAATGGCAATATTGCTTTGCGGTATCACTATGTCACATTATGCTCATTTCAATTTATCACCGATGGGTCAGATAGCTGTGCAACATGTCTTCCGTGTTTTGGCGCTTGTTGCAGGTTCGTCGTTCTTGTTTTTCGTGATATTTTACGACCATAAACGAGTAAATAGTAGAAGACATAACTAGAAAAAGTCATGTCAATTCTTTTGAACTAGGTTTGTCGTTCTTGTAATCGCTATTATTTTTCGTTATATTTTACGACCATAAACGAGTAAATAGTAGAAGACATAACTAGAAAAAGTCATGTCAATTCTTTTGAACTAGGTTGTCGTTCTTGTAATCGCTGTTGTTATTTCTCGTGTATATTTTACGACTATAAACGAGTAATTAGTAGAGGACATACATAACTAGAAGAAGTCATGTCAATTCTTTTGTTTTAAAGGGGTAAGCCGGGGAATATTCTTATTACCAAAAGATGGCGTAAACCCACAAGAGGAAAATGTAGTTTAAATAAATGAAAATGATTAGCAACAGCTGAAAGATCACCAATTTCTGAGCTAATAATGTATAAGTCATAACTTTTCTTCTTATTTTCATTTTTATTATAGAAACCATGGTATTCTTGTACTTGGGAATGGCTGTGTTAAACGGAACCCATCAATTTGAAATCAGATTCATCTCATGGTCAATGGTTAGTCTCCATTCGTATATCTTTGTTTTTCTTATTTTTAACTGGGATATTTGAAGATCTTTAAAATGAAAGGTATCTCTTTCATCAGTCTTACCTTACCTATTTCTGACGTAACTCTTTTCAAACTACAAACCACAAATTGTGATTCTCAGCTGATAATGCAATACCGACTTTATTTTCTAAAATGTAGCCCACTGTTTTTATAATTTCTAGTTATCTATCAACTGATAAGATGATATTGTTAACTAGAATAACTCATTCCTAAAATACTTTATATTTCTTTTTAGTTGGCATGTTTAGTTGCAAGAGCGGTAGTGGTTTACCCATTATCCATTTTCTTCTTTTTCTGTCGTCAAAAAGAATCGAGAATTTCATTTAAAATCCTCTTCCTTGTATGGTTTAGTGGTAAGAATAATTTTGTACAATAAACAACACTGCCCTGGTGTCTTTGTAACCAAACATAGAAATTTTGAGCTATGAGCATGTAGTTGAGTTTTTTTAAAGCACTTCTAGACAAGATAACAGGTCTAAGTAATATTGACTAAGTGAGCTTCTAATAGATAATTCGTCCTGACCGTTCATGATTCATTTCGACCTTTAAAAATGACCTATGTTGTTTTTCTATTTTTTTTCAGGTTTGAGAGGTGCAGTTGCATTCGCACAAAGTTTACATTTACCGTTAGCCAATCAAGTTTCACGTAATCTAATCATGACAACCACACTGGCTATCGTTGTTTTCACCAACGTTGTGCTTGGAGGGATGACTCTTCCTTTAATCAAGGTAAAAGCCTAGTTCAATCTAATAAAGAAAAGTATGCGATTCGCCAAACTTTTACATTTCACGGGAATTACTTTTCGAAAATAAAGCTCTTCATAAGATCTTGTGAGAAAGATTCCAAGGCGATTTTCACCTGGTAAAATAAAAACTTTTCTCTAATCAACGAATTCTACCAAGTAAAACACTAGGTAAAAGTGGATATTTGGACATCCAGGTTATCACTTTTTCAATATTTTTTCTTCACGTTTTAGTACTTTAACGTTCAAAGCAAACGACCAAAATCAGGAATTAGTAAATCTTTAGGAATGGTAAGTTTTGAAGGTTCTGTTTATTTAAAGTTTTCTGTTTAGATGCATTATATTAGATATTGATGAACTGCTCTAATGAATAATTTCTCGATGAAAATATGATCAAAAATTTGTATTTGCGTTTCAAAATTTATACCAAAGTTACAGCGGTGATTTCAATACTTCTTTATAACATTCCTTCATATTTTAGGGTCGAATCACCATGCCGGCAGAGGCGTCTAACCAATCACGAATCTACCAACAGCGCCGTCGTAAATCACCCATGAGTATCATTCGTGGATGGAGAAGATTTGATAAGAAATATCTCATGCCTTTCTTTATCAGGACCAACGATTCTAAAGTAATTACTTTTTCATGCATTGAATAGAAAAGGAAACCTAAATTTTGATTGGTAAAAAAAAACTAAAATTTTGATTGGTAATTTTATATTTTTTCAATTGGTTAAATTTAATACACAAATAAATCACAAAACCACAGTCTGTTATTGATGCAAAAAAACTTTAAGTGCTGGAAGTACGATGTGATAAGAAAACCTACAGAAGCTTTATGGAAGTGGTTCGCTATCATCTCTTTGACCTGAAATCTTCTCTTCCATCCATCTTAGGATTATCGTTCAGCAGTGACGCACATGATTGATCAATGGGCGGAGAATGAAGAGCGAGCCGCCCATCAATTCCTTAATTCTTCTGCTGAACTCGACGAAAATCGCCATCTTGTCATAAATCGCACACGAAAGAATATCGTTCGACCTGTCCGCAAATTCTTCCGGACATTGGATGGAACAAAAACTGAAGATGAATTCACTGAAAATGAAGGAGATACTCCAGCTAAAGAACCTGATCGAGTGAGATTTTGGTTTCTTCATTAAAAGCTTAACGTTTTTGTTTACGGTCTCTGGTTCTAATAGGAGATCTATTGTTTTAATAGAACAATGAGAATGTTTAGGATCATTTCCATCTATAAAATGCATACGAAATGCACCCACTGCTCTTTCACCTAAAGATAGTTGGACAGAAATTCTATGAATTTCTTCACGTATGTATTATATACGACATGTTTAAAAATGGAATCTCATTGACGATAACTTTTCTTTACTTTTTTAGGTTCGTTTTTCGAGTGTTAATGAAGCCGGTGAACAAAGGAACGGTTATGGAAGCATCAACCACACTAATGATGACACCGAAACATTGTTGTAAAAAGTAGGAAATTGGCTTTGGGTGAGATGAAAAAAGGTTGATGGAGATTGTTGCGTTTTCATTGTGTTTCATCTTTATTTATGAAGTGTTCTCTTTCAATATTGAGTTGAAATCAAATCAACATTTTAAAAATGTGTTCTTTTACGGGAAATCCTTTGGATACCGATGTACCTTGTACGTTAAAATTGCGTTTTCATCCCAATGGTTTTTAAAAAATGACCTTTCTGAGTGGATTACTTGGCAGAATAAATTAGAGTAAATTATCATTGTTTTGATCATGGTCCAAATTTATTAGTATTACAACATTTACAAATTAATGCATGCAGATTTTAGACAATATTCAGCCAAACTATTTTTCGAAATTGTTGATTTTCATTTGATTGATTTTGTTTGATCTACTCCTTTTTGTTCATATTTAATTTCAAAGTATTTGTAATTAAAATCCGTCTCAATTTATTGGCCAAATAAAAATAAAAATAAAATTTACGATCTTAACTTCACTTTCAGTCTGGCTCGAATTTCAGGTAGAAACATACAAACAGGTTTGTCCAAGATTGTACTTAGTTATTATGCATGTACTTGTAAGAACATCATATCATATCGTATTTATGGTAATTATCATTTTATTTATATATTCACAAAAATTTTTGAAACGCAATTTTTAATGATTTAGATTTTTAGCTTACTTTAAATAAAAAACACTAGTGAAATCGTTGTGCTTTTGTTAAAAAAAACTATTTGGGAATTGACAACTTTTGGAAAGTTTCAGCCTTGTTCTGAACGTTATACATAATTTTCTTTTAGCCATTAATCAAATATTTTCTAGGGTTTGTAGCATCTACTTTTGTTGTTTTACATTGTTTATACATTTCCATTTACTTTTGTTATATATTATATCTATTCTTTCTAGGTGTAGTAGCCAAATATTCTTAGAGCTCTCCAAAATAATTATTATTTTTGCACCCAAAAATTTATTAAAATTCTTTTTAAATTACTTTTGTCTTTTTTATGCAAACTAAAAAAAATTGTATTTAACTTTTTTAACATTTCTATACAAAACTATTGACTGAATTTTCAAAGAAATTTTTATACGAATGTAACCAAGGTCGTATCGATTCTTATCGACTTAATATACATGACTGTAATTGAGTGTCTTGGCTCCAGTATAAAAATCTTTTGGTGGTACTGTGGTTGTTCTCAGGTTGAAGTTTGAAATTTTCTCGTTTTTTTTTTGCATCTATGTTTCATGATCTATTTGAGACCCGGTAGGATTTTTTCAGTCAATGGGGATAAAATAACAGAAAAAAGCTCGATTGGGATTGATATTACCCTATTTTTTATGGCTGGGGATTTCAATTCTTTTGTTATCAAGTCAGAAGATTCAGTGGGGATGGGAAAAATAATAAATTATATTATTGGTTTTTTTGATTTTTTTCAGTGGGGACAAAAATTGGAGGATAATTTTCCACCGGGGACGATATTTTGGCCAATTTTTCAGTGGGAAGGGGTCCCAATGGGTCTGTGAGAAGGGTGTGTGTCTGACAATTTGAAACGTCAACGATACAAAATTAGTCTGAAGAGGAGGTCGGTATCGCAGAACTCTATAGATATACTTCCTATTATTCGATAAGAAACCTTTTTTCGCTAAAAGATGAGCGGAAACCTAATATCAAGTATGCATTTAACTACAATCATGGGACAAACATTTGAGACAAAGGGGATTCCCTGCGAAATTCAAAAGCACAGCTGATTATATGCGCCGAACCGCCGGAGTAAATTATGACATTAAATGAAGTACATTAGTTTAGGATTTAAACAAAAGTCAAAGTTGAAATTAGATGTAAATCCTTGGCTGATCCTTAAAGTCGGCAGTAGGACGTGACAACTGAGAGTATAACTCAACCTCAAGATTACTTGGAATAATTAGGTTTGAGAAGACGTTTAAATACGCAATCAGGGTAAACTTAGGTGGATTTGGAGGAAAATTTTCTGGAAAAAAAACATTTCTTTTGTTGTTTTAAGACTGTGTAATGAAGGTGGAAAATTAGAAGATTTTCAAGATCAACGAGGGTGTAGGCCTTGAGGCGCTTCAGAGACAAAGTCATTGTCTAAATTCACTCTTTTGTCTTAGCTAAATATTCCTGAGGGAGTTTTAAACGTCGACCAGAAATGGCGACCCGACCGCGACCAGATAAATTTGGGTTATCAGTTTTTCCCTTTCGCCAACGAGAGTGTCTCCCCTTATTATTAAATATATCATATTGAAGAGTAAGCTCACCCTGTCTCTTTTCGATCATCCATTGCGATGCTCTTGGGCTTGATAGGGGTCAATTCTATCCTTTTGTATTTCAGCATCATAATAATTAGTGGCACAAAAGTTCTTGAAACTGGTTTGAGACTTGTATTTCATCATCAGATTTGTATTTCTGTCGAATTAGTCTTTGTCAGCCTAAAAGCAATAGAACAATTGATTGAGTCTTATCTCTAAACTGGCTTCCAATTTTTTCCTACTGACAAGCTCTACTGTTATACTAAAGGCATCTCATTTACATATCAAAACTTCGGTGTAACAAGTACAGGCATCATAACTTAATGACCATGTCAATATTTTTGTCAAGTAGTGTCACTTTGTCAAAAAATGACTGGTTCTTCAAGGTCACTTTTATATTCTGAACTTGATTTGGGGCATCTCTGGTGGAGAGAGCAATAACTCGATAACTCAATTTACTGGTCGCCCCGGTCCTGGTCGCTTGTCGGGTCGCCATTTCTGGTCGATGTTTAGAAACTCCCTATTCCGATGTTTTTTTCTTTTCCAAGTCCTTTGTTAACCAATATTCTTTTCGCTTTTGTTTTGCACTCTTTGTCTTAGCTAATATTCGATGCTGCAAGTCCTTTGTTTTCACCAAATTTGCTTTTTCGCGCTTTATTTGTAATATTCTTTTTTCTTTTCTTTCGACTTCTTTGTCTTAGC
Source organism: Clytia hemisphaerica (assembly GCF_902728285.1). Lineage (NCBI taxonomy): Eukaryota > Metazoa > Cnidaria > Hydrozoa > Leptothecata > Clytiidae > Clytia > Clytia hemisphaerica. Next base: position 10,347 of record NW_027104064.1, read on the forward strand.
TAAATATCCTTACGCTTGTCTGGGAGTTTCTAAACATCGACCGAAATGGCGACAGACCAGCGACCACGACCGCGCCAGATAAAATTTGGTTCGAGTTTCCGCTTCTCCACGTGAGTCTTTCTTTATTATGATATTTTTTCCATTGAAGAGTAAAGCTCACCCCTGTCTCACCTACAGTGATTATAAAGCCACGCAAAACGTTAGAGCACCATTTCACCGCTTGGAGCTTGAATAGAGCGTAAATTTATCCTTTTGTATTTTCGGCATCAAATTAATAGTGACAAAATTTGCTGGAATTTTATTTGGAAGCTTTATTTGATCTCAGATCATTATTTTGTCAAAATAAGTCATTTTGACAGTGTAAAGACAATGAAATTGATGAGATCGAATCTCTAAAAAACTGGCCTTCCCGCTTTTCTACTGACATTTCTATGTATTCATACAAAGGCATCTCATCGGTACAATTAAAAATATTTGGTGTAAAAAGTTTAAGGCATCACACTTAATTGCCCTGTCAATATTTTTGTCAAAATTGTCAATTTGTCTAGAAAATGGACTGGTAACGTCAAAGTCACTTTTTAGTATTCTAGCTAGAGTGCTCAGCCACGTGCTCAGTGGTCATTTGAAACCATCATTCGATTTGGATGTCTCTAGGTGAGAGCAGGTAAACCGAACTCCAAATTTATGGTCGCCGGTCGTGGTCGCGGTCGTGGTCGCATTTCTGGTCGATGTTTAGAACTCCCCGCTTGTCTTTTGTTTTTTCGTAATAATTCTTCTTATCCTCATTTTTTTCCCTCTTTATAAATTTGCTTCTTAATGCATAGTCCTTTAAATCATCTTTATCCATCTTTCTTTTTCTCAAAATGTACAAGATTTGTTAAATCTGATATGATTTCTTTTACATAAATGCAAAAAAACCATCCACCCGTTTGAATCTCATAAAGTTGATGCAAGCTTTCATAGCGAAAAGTTGTTTCATTTAAATCACAATATTGATCCATGGTTATATCTAACAGCAATGAAAAGTGGTTTCCTTATGTCAACAAGCCGGTGAGACGTAAAAGTGGGAGCTGAGGCTCAAAATGAAAGAAAGTGCTAGAAATTGAGAAAGAAACCTATTTGCTCAAAAGGGGGAGGCGGAGTTCCCCAGTCTCCCGCTCCGCGCCTGTAACAAGACCTCTCAAGGCATATTTGATCATTAAGACCAAATTCTTATCATATTTATCTCATATCACCCCACTTCTACAGTAGATTTAGGATAACAACTACCTAATGCTGTTCTCTAGAATTTTTCACACCTGCACATTATTGATTTATCAATCGTAATTGGGCTTAAAAGGTTTTGCCATCTTAAAAGACGAAGTTTAATTCTGAAACGTAATTAAAAATGTACACATTGACGTACCAATCTTCACCACAGTTAGAGCATGATCCCTCTATCTGTAACGGTCTCAAATACTTCTTTCTCCTGGCTGAAAGCTTACAAACAGTCTTCTGAAAAAATTTGAGAAACTCTGCATGAGCACGATTTTCAAAGATTTACGTTTTAATTAAGAAATCCAAACAGTTGGCGAATGACAGATAAACTTTTCTCTTTTCGCTCGTCTGTATGTCTGAATTTAATATACGTAAGACTCAAGAATCTGTTAACAATCAAAAATAAGCTGTGTCTCAATTTTGGCAACATAAGAGCCACGAGAAATGCTACTTCCAAAAACAATTACGCACCCGTATACACTGATTCTTGCCGTCTACTTGAATTCCTAAAATTAGGTCGCTATTAGTACTAGTAATCGTCAGCGTGCAAAATTACTCAATCTATTTTAGAGGGTGCGATATCGTTGTTTGCCGATACCACTTTGACTCTTCGGCGGGGGACACTTTTGTCCCCTTATGCTTTTTTCTCTCCCAATTGCTGGTGTCAGATAACGTTTTTTTTTACTATATAATAAAAAACAAAGACATGTTTTCTTCATATAAAAAAAGAACCAAAGAAATTTGGTTACAATGTTTTTTTGTTGAAAGGGTGGTTGGTGGGTTTTCGTGTATTTACTGTGTTGGGTGTAATGTTTTTGTGTGGTTTAACGGATTTACTCGTAACAGGGGTGGTTTTATTTGCCACGCTTCCTTTTTTTACGTAAAAAGTTTATTTTCTCCTTTGTTTTCTTTAATTTTTTTGTTTTCCTACCCTTTTTTAGTTTTTTAATCGGATTTTTGGAGGCAATTAACGATTAACACAGTAACAAAGGAGAAATAGACTATGTTATAGTCTAGACGATCATATCTAAGAAAAAGCCCAAACCGAAGAAATTCCAAACGGTGCTTTTGCCGAAAGAGTAACAGTCGGTAGAGTTGCCAGTCTAGACTATACGATTTTGGTACAAAACAAAAACAGCCAAATCGTACGATTCGAGTTCCGTATGCGAGGCCAACTGTGTTCGGTATTCGAAAATCAAACAAAAAAAAAGAGGCGGAGAAAACTGAGATAAAAAAAGAGGATTCAGAAATTTATAGTTCGCTTGGAGACCCTCTTCCTTTATTCCTTTATATTTCTTGAACTACACTTTCTTTTTAGAAAACAATTTTCTAAACAGTAATTTTTTAATAGTTTGTATTTCTTTGCAAAAAGAGATCTATCTAAACTTTACCTTATAAATCTTAAAAAAACATCAAATCATGTAATTTGTTTGATGTTGTTTTTTTGCCTGAGGATTAGATCCTTATTTACCCTTTTTAATATTAAAGTCATGGAAAATAAAAGCATAGGATATCTCCCCACCACATTTGCCCAAAGACAAGGATATGTATACAAATCATTGACAGTATTTTATTACTTTTGCAATTTTCGAATTTGTGACTTTCCTGTTTTGTTTGATAAAAATTTACAGTAGTGGATGAAAAATCTTATGATAATTTGCAGGGAAAAGTAAAAAAGCTCCAGCTTGTAAAGCTTTGCAGTATGTTGATCTTGCTTTGATTTGAGCTTGAATTCTTTCTACCCAAAAGAGACGTTAAAATGAGGATGAAATAGGAAAAAAGTTAAAATCCCCAGAAATTAGCTTGAAATGGAAAAGACCAATTATTAAAACCTGAGGCAGATTTAAATGACATTAAATTTCTTATTTACAAAAACTGATAAATAGGTAATTCAATCATGATAAACAAATGATTCTAAACTGTCTTCCGACAATACTGTACACGTTTTTTTTTATAAGGAACACGTTTAAGAACTCGAGGCTGAAAATGGTTCAAAAAATAAGGATTGGTAAGGAACTGCTCAGGCTGAGAAAAAGTGGATTTGAAAATATGTACCTTATTGGGACTAATTTGACCAAATTTGATCTTTCAAGGGGCAAAAAGTTCAAAATTTCCTATGTAGTAAGGAACTCGATAAGGAACTTTGAGACTGAAATTCTCTGTAAAAATAAGGAATAACTCCAGGCTCAGAGCAAAGTTAAGGTTCCTTATAAAAAAAACAACGTGTATACAGTCTCGACTAATCCAGAATAAGGCTGATGTAATTTTCCCAAGTCATAATCTCAAATATATCAGGACGTCAAGTGAAATAAATGTTGGTGAAATATTCCAACTCATAATCTCAAATTGTACCAGGACGTCAAGTGAAATAATTATAAATTTCAAATTAAACCAGGACGTCAGTGAAATATGCAAGGTTATAATCTCAAATTGTACCAGACGTCAAGTGAAATTCCAAGTAATAATCCAAATTAAACCGCGACGTGGAGTGAAATATCCAACTCATAATCTCAAATTGTACCAGACGTCAAGTGAAATATTCCAAGTCATAATCTCAAATTGTACCAGAAAGCCAAGTGAAATATTCCAGGGTGCCAGGACGTCAAGTGAAATATTCCAAGTTATAATCCAAATTAAACCGCGACGTGAAGTGAAATATTGCAATTTATAATCTCAAATTATACCGGACATCGTGAAATATTGCAAGTCTTAATCTCAATAATAAACCAGGATACTGTGCCAAATATTTCATTTCTGTATTTGCTCTCTGCAAATTACTGCCATATTTTCCCATGCATCCAATTTCTGAATTCCTGATTCTTACCTAGAAAATTTAAAATAATAATCTGTAATTTTAACAGTCAAAATGAGAAATGTGAAAGTTTTCAAACAGAAAGTATGTTAAAAGCAGTTTTTAAAGTCCACAATTGACAATAAGTACTTTGTTTGACATTTTTCAAAGTGGTCAAAGAAACTGCTAACACAAAGATGAAAATAACCTTTTAAGAGTGGAGATATGAGGGTATTCACATATCTAATGAAACACTGCCTGTGATTCATAGGATTCATAAGAAATATACAAACTGACTTACCTACTTAGTTTCTCTGTGTCTTTTTGCTGTATGTAGACTTGTTGAAAAATCATTTTAAAACAGCTTCTACAGAAGCATACTTGAGGAATAAGTACTCCCTTAAACTAAGTTATCTTGTAGTCTCAATAAAACAAATGAACCAAGAAGAAAAAATCCATAATGAGCTGGATTTTCACAGAGAAAACCATAGATCCATCTTGTCCTTGTGTCTCTTCCCAGTGACCAGCGTGTTTTTGATCATTTGAACCAAGCTCGGCCTTTAAACTTAGGCGGTTTTCACCACGGATCGACTAACCAGTCTCACTGGTTAGTCCAAGCAAAACCGCAAAATCTTTTTTATGCCAAAGAGTTATCGTCCGTTTCTTCGAAACTCTCCCGCCCGATTTTTTCCCGTATACCGCCATAACGCCATACCGCCATATTTTTCCCGCCTTTACTATCAGTAACGGCGATAACATCGTCTAAGGAGAAAATAGTAATTTGCACGAGTCCGAAGGACGAGTGCAAATTACGGTATTTTTCCTTTGTTAACGAGATTAATCGTTAATTGCACGACAAAACATACGATTCCGAGGTAATCGTCAGTAATACATTCGAAAACCTCATTTTTTTTCTTTTTTAAAAAGAAACATTGCATGTATTGTCTTGTTTTCAATTAAAAGAAGCTATGTAAACGTAAAATTTCTTGTTCTTTTTTATATTGAAGAAAAAAAATGTCTTGTTTTTTATTATATAGTAAAAAAAAACGGCAGGTTCAAAATGCATAAAACATAATGCATATTGCATAATGCATAATGCATAATATTTGAAAAATGTCAATTTTAGAGGCTATAATAAGGAGAATTTGAAAGATAATACTTTCAACAAAACATATATACCATTTTCTACCAGAAAATAAAGGGTAGAAAGCTGTAAATTTGAATTTTGGATGATGAAGAAAATCCATGATCCACTGAAAATGCTTGTCGCCATTTTGATTTTCATAGTTGTATTTTACAGAACGTAGTAGAGTGTAGAAAAAACACGAAAGTATCTCCTCCGTATATTTATATTACTTTTATAGCAAGATCTTTATTCTGGGTTTACTCAGAGATCTTTTCGAACAATTGCGAATAAATTTCAACGGGGATTCCATCTTAGATACAAGGCATTAACCATGTGAATGCTTTTTGCTAGATAAGCCATGATATCCAGCCAATATAAATTAAAGAGCTTCATGCGAAAGCTAGATCAAAGAAAATAGACTCCGAATCTTTTTACATTCGAATGTTTATGTGTTTACCTTTTTTTTGAGAAAGAGAAGGGGGGGAACCCTTTGATGTTATGATTCGAATGTTTTCTCTTACTTTCGTTCGGATTGGAAAGTAAATATCATGTCTGGGAATCCTGGAATGTTTACTTAAGAAACTCTTCTAAAAAGGTTTTCGCGTTTTAGCCTCTACAAAGGAGAGTTTAGAAAAATCGTTCTGTAAATTACACAATACTATTATGCATTATGCAATATGCATTATGTTTTATGCATTTTGTACCTGCCGGTAAAAAAGTCTCTGACACAGGACTTGGGAGAGAAAAGATAAGGGGACAAAAGTGACCCCTCCGAAGAGTGCAAAAAGTGGTAATAGTGCAATTAACGATAATTGCACTCCTCTAAACCAATCAGATTCGAGTAATTTTGCACGGCTGACGATTACCTCTATTATTATTGTACATGTAATCATTCTGATCTATGTGTCTTCTACTAAACCTCGACATATTTTCTGAGAATTCCTTCATAAGAAGGCGATCAATATTTTCCTGAGAATTTCCTTCATAAGAAGGCTGAACATTTTTCAAAGCATTTGTTACTATCAGAAATCTTGACATTTTCAAGGATATTTTAAGATTATACCTCTGTTTTCTGATTCTTGACTATGAACTTGTCCAAATGATCGGGATAGCTCGAAACCCGGGGGGGGGGGTACTAGGATTTGGGTGTCGGGTATGTGCGTGCCAGACCTCTGGACCCTTACCCTTAGAGAGACTGAATTTTGGTGAAAGGTGACCCTTAGAGAGACTCAGTGTAAAAAACCACCCTAGAGGACTTTTTCACAAAAAATTTCTATAATGGGCCAAAGAAATTCGATTTTAAAAGAATTTCTCCAATTTTCGAAAAATTTCTCTAATTTTTGAAAATTTTCTCACTTTTTAAAAAAATGTTCTCACTTTTTTGACTTTTCACTTTTCTTTGACCAGTTTGTGAAAAAACCGACCCTTAGAGAGACTGATTTTGACTTTTGTTGTTTTGGTAACCCTTAGAGAGACTTTGGGAGGGTGAAAAACCCTACCCTTAAGGCACGCACATACCCAGCACCCATTTTTGCCTAAGTACCCCCCCCCCGGGCTCGGAAATCTACCTTCTCTGTAGGGTGTACGTATATATATCTAGTTTATTCGGACGCAGCAAAAGTAAAGTAAGTACGCACGCGTGAACATTTTTAGAACCTCGGCGGCCCTCTGGAAACGAAACAACCATCAACATCATGAATATTTTTGGCGAGCAAGTTGCTACGTGAAGCAACAAAAGCCCCTTCGGGAATGACACACAAATGATTTTAAAGCGCGTTAAAGTACGTTTGGACAGTAGTGTTTAAACTCTGATATTTAACATGAGACTTCAGACCTTAGGATCTTAGGATCTAAAAGCTCAAAATTTGCACCAATAAGGCTTGGAATATAGCCTAGAAGCCATCGAACCCCTCTAGAATCGAAATATTCGATGAAAGAAAGTGAGAGTGATAAAATAGAAATTCTGGTCCGAACTTAAATTCTGAAAAACGTCAAAATACACTAAAATCTCAATATGTTTCGACAATTGTAGATAAATTTTCTTAAGAGGAGGAATTTACTGGATCCCTCTAAAATCGAAACAATGTAATTTATAATGCTACAAAAGAGATTGCGTGTAATGAAATACTTAAGGTTTGAGAAACTTTGAACGGTGTAGTAATTAATCCTATAGGACAAATTTTTTTAACCATGCAATTCATAATTAACAAAAGAAAACAAAAAAGTATACAATTCGTAATAATTAGTATTAGTTAAAATGCACAAACACCCCCTTTATCAACTATCCGTATCACCATTGCCTTATCCAAAATATCGACACAACAATCGAACACCATTTAAACTAGTATCGTCGTCACTCCCTTGGTAACTTTCGATCTGTGTTTGAAGACCAACAATTTTATAGCCAGCAGGACAGTAAGTGCTTTGTGTCCATGAACCCCAACCACCTTCACCGCTTTTGTACCACTGATTGTTATCTCGACATATCAAACGAATGGCATTGGTCGAAGTATCGTCATCAGACCCCTGAAAATTCATTATAAAATAAGATTTATTTCTTACAAGGTAATTTTAGCACGTGGGAGGGGTTGGGATTTGAATAAATATTTTGATAAGAAGAGTAGAAGGATCTATGTAATCAACTTTATTGAGGAGGTGTAATGGTATATCAACTGTGAAAATAACAACTCACTAAGAAGAACTTTTAAACAGGGGTAAATTTGGTTTCTTGGGCTCTTGGGAAACCGAAATTATTGACTGCTGAACATTTAAAAGCCTTAAAATGATATCTTGATTCTTCAAAGATGAGATAAGTTACAGAAGTCCAATGTGTATTACCTGGTAGCTTTCATCTTTTAGCATTCCACCGTAAAATCCATTAATACATTTTTGTGACTCGGCTCGCCAAGTTCCCCAATTGGTGTATCCACTTTTGATGGTAGTGCCAACATCATTGTTACATCTTAAAGAGATCGCATTTAATGCCGTGTCATCGTCACCTGGGATAAAAAGAAACATTCATTGAACAAAGAGAAAAAATTGAAAGTGAGTATCTAGCTATAGTTAGTTAGCAAATTTCAATCTCTCTATCCCGAGTTGTAACTGTTCTAAGACAAGATGCAAAATACATGTATTTATAGAACCCCGCCAGTTTATAAGAGAATTTGACCTGAGAACCAATTTATAATCCGAGGTAATTTTGTTTATTTAAGTGAATTAGTAAATTAATTTCAAGAACGACAATGATGAAAATTATACTTGGTAGGAACTGAAGAGATTTAACAAAACCATGCCATGAAATTCTCGGAAACAACTTTTTACGAAAGATTCTATACCTCCTTGGTAGCTTTCAATATTTGTTTGTAGCTTGACAACCCAGGTTCCTTTTGGGCAATACTCCCATGAACGCCAACTGCCCCATGAACCAGTGTTGTAGCTTAAAACTAAAAAATATATATTTTTAGTGATAGATAGATGGTAGAACTGTAGCTAGTAGAATTGAAATTAAAAGTGTATTTGTTCGAACGGTGTATTACCCTTTGTCAGGGAAGCATGAAGATTTCAATTTGGCACATTTCTTTAGTTTCGGTCGTTTTGCCAGAACATCCATGACACGTGCGTGTTCGTTTGGCTGTCTTTGAACAATGCTGACATGACCAACTTGACCAAGCTGGTAAAAGAATACAAGATAAAGAGAAATCAGTTCCCAATTTTCTTGGAGACAGTAAGAGTGGAAGGATAATAGTTATACTTTGCTTAAAAAACTTGCCAAAAAGTCTAGTTATAGTCTATATAAGAACAAGTTAAGAACATTGTAAGGCTTCGTGGACTCTTAAACACCCAATTTCTTTTAGGAAAATGGACAATAGTACTCAAAAAATGGTGAAAAAAAAACATATTAAGAACTTTTTTAAGCTTAAAACTCAAAAAGTTGATACCATCCGAAGGCTTCAAAGTTTTTGGACGTTCATATAAAAAAATCATGAAATCATAATACAGTCTTAAAATTCAGACGTCAGGAAAGTTCAGGGAAACCTTAGAGGCAAAAGCTGATCTACTGTAGAAAACAAATTTTCAATTTCTGCAATATCAATTCACATCTAGATTTCGAAGTTACTTAGGTGAAAACCTTTTGATATAAACATACGTACCTCGGCAATAATGCGATTCGGTAGGGCCTCCAACACAATCAGTATCTGATGGACATTGATCATCATATCCACATCCGTTTCTTTCGCTACATTCACTACCATACATCGATACACAGAAATTGAAATACAACGGTACAAACCATTTACGAATACCTTCTGCTGATACTTGCAATCCATCATCCAAATACTTCTTCTTGAATAAATTAATGATGGGTGATAATTGATATTTCAAAGGAACTGATTTGAAATCTTGTTGTGCCCAAGTGTAGATGTCTTTCTCGGGTGGAGCACCTTTTGACATGATTGAGCTGACAATGGTCGATCCTTGCTCATTGTATAAGCGTTTTTCATCGGTTGACGAACATCCTTCTTTATCTTGCTCGACTTGGATTCCAAATATTTTACTGCCTCTCACATACTCACATTTTTTTATTTTTTCGCCATCGAATTTCTTTTTTGTTGAACTTGAGAAGACGGTTCTGTGGACGATTTCCCCACCGAATGATGTTTTGATTGAGAAATGGGTTCCGTAATGCCGAATGAAGGATTTGAAGATTCGAAGTTGAGTGTTTTTATCAGCACCACTTGCTTGGTGTAGTTCTTTGATTGATTTCTTGAATGGTTCCATAAGAGGTGGAATCGAAGAAAACGTATGGATAATAACTTCGTAAAGCTGGCATTTCGCAAATGAAGTCGCTACTAAACTTTTCTTTTCACTGAACAAACCCTGCATTGATTGGAAATCGTTTGATTTTCCCCAAGCTCTAGTGAAAGGTTCTGGGATTTTTTTGGTAGCCGATATGCTTGCCCCCTTAATGTCAATGCCAGCTGTAACTTCAGTTTCAGTTCCAACTTGTAGATCGACTCCAGATTTGGATGTTTCACGCATGAATTTCCTAAAACAAATTATAAACGATTAGACCAAGTATTTAGAGGAATTGTGACAATGCTTAAACTATAGGCTTTCTCTTAGAAGAGCAATTCCCTAAGTATAAAAAAACTTTTGCAAACAGGAAAAAAGAAAATTCTATTCCTAGTTCGTGCTCGCAAAAAGCTATCTAAAAGAATGAAAAATATTGTCACCATACAAGTCCTTAGAAATACCAAATATCAGCTTATTTTAGCCATTTTAGCCTACATTAATCCTATAGTCAAAGATAAGGCGTTAACGAGATTCCATATATGTTTTTACTTCCATCCAATTATTTTTGTTAAAAGAAATGTAAATTTTTACGAATGATTCGTGCGAAATTTTGGTCGTGAATTTCACTGTTTTTAGACCTCGCAAAAGTTTCTGGGTTGGGAAGGTTTGTTCATTTAAAGTGGCTTTTAGCCAAAACATGAGAATTTTTCACTATTAGTCCCATAAATAAAGAGAAAGACAAGAAAAAATTAGAGGCAAATAAAACCAAGCCACTCACCTGTATTCTTTTGAGGTAGAAGAAATATCAGTTGTCATTTTCGTGTCACAGTACACTTCATTGTCGTATGTGAAAGCTGAATGAAGTTCATATCGATGTTCTGCATTCTTCACAGTTGGTACGAAGATTTGTTGTCTGAAGCCTGGATCCTTACCATTGCTAAATGGATTACCAGTCATAATATCGTAACCTTTGAGCGCTGAATTCATATTATCAAAGGGTAACCAATTTGGACTGCAATCATCACCAGTACACTTGGTGTTGACACCAAGGAGAGAGAGAAGCAACACGATCATTGAAATATAATGTTTCATCTTGAGTGAGCCCCTATCTTATGATTTTTTGAAATTAATTGAATAATGTTAACAATATTAGTTTAGAAATTATCTGATGCTTTTTGGAAAATTTTACCCCATATTTATATCAAACCAAAAAACGCATTAACAGCAAAAAATAATCCTACTAAAAGCATCACCCCAATTAATTGCTACTCTTTGTGTCATTTATGGTGATATATGACTTCCATCTGATTATTCGTGAAAGTATTTTCCCCTCATTTATTTGATTGGAAGCAGAAAAGCACATAGGGGAGTACTTATTGTTACAAAAATAACGTCACCCATCATATATTTCCTTTTGCGAATGCTCAAGAGTGAAAAAGTGTACAGTATATGGCCCCCAAAACAGAGACGGCCCCCAAAACGGAGGTTTTCATTAAAATGAAGATTCTGACTTGTAGATTTATCAGAATTCAACGATTTGTGTTTATTTTGAAAAAATGATGGTTATATTTAAAAACGAGCATGTTTTTGCTGGTTTGAGACGGATTCAAAATAACATATTTGCGTCTAAAGGAAATATTTTAACACCAAAATTAGATAAAAATTGCATATAACTCACTCTAGCTCCTTGGATATTGAAAACCCGGGGGGGGTACTACCCTTGTCGACCGACGGGGGTGCTCCGCTGAGGTTCGAAAAATGGACCCTACGTGGGACTCGAAATTTGCGAAAAAAGTGACCCTGAATGGGACTGAAATTCCAAAATTTTCTCAAATTTTCTACTTTTTCCCCAAATTTTCCAAAAAAAAGGCACCCTACGAGGGACTGATTTTTTCTATTTTGGTGTTTTTGCGACCCTACCTGGGACTCGTGGAGGTTAGAAAAGGTACCCTGACCAGTCATCATCTTGCTTATCATTTTGTTTGTTTGAGAATCATTTGATTTGACAGCATGATTCTATATGAGAAAAAGCATCGAATCAAATGAGCAATGATACATTTTTTTCGGACAGAAACATTTCGATCAAACTTTACTTTTTTTTCGATTCGTTTTGTATTTCAATTCAAATTGTTTGTTTTTGAAAATTTCTTTTCAGTTTGGATGTTCGAAAATCTTGAAATATTTAGATACTCCATCGTTAAAAACAAGGTTAATGATTTTTGGGGGCGTGGGGTAATGAAAAATTTTATCAAATAATTTATGCCTCTTACCATATTTCAAAACATGTCAAAATTCAGCAAAGATGAGGAACCCTTCATGAAACCGGAAAAACCAAAAATTTCGACAAGAGTGAAAAGTGTAGGATTAAAGGAGTGGACGCTATAGTCTAAAATTTACACCCTGCTCAAAAGTAGATATACTAGATTACCAGCTCGCAAAGTTAATTATCGATGCTATAATCATTTTGTCGAGAATATTTTTTTGACAGATCTATCTTTACAAATGACATCGTCAAGTATCAATGAAATTAAGGATTTCGAAAACTATTTTTTCGATGTTTTAGATGTTTCAGTATGTTGAGTATGCACCTCGAAAAACAAGGATGATTCGTGGGAATGAAAAACCCCACGTAAAAACAGGACCCTTCGTAAACCCATCATGAAAAGGTCCAGACTTCGTAACATCTATTATCGATCCAACAGTTTTTCAGATACGCGTCTATCACAAACAACGAAACTATGTTTGTAACTTAAATCGAAAAATTAAGAAAATCTATTTCAAAGCGGTTGCCTCAAATCCCGAAAACTCTGGACAAAATTTTTGGAAAATACGCAAGCCCTTTTTTTCGGATAATCACATCGTTCCGGCAAAGATTATCTTAGTTGACAAAGATGAAATTGTAGATAGTGATATTCCTACTGCTGAACTTTTAAATAATTACTTTACTGGCATATCCAAGACATTGGATATTTGCGAATGGCCGCAATACACTGAGTAGATCTTTGGGGATCCGGTCCTCAATGCTATTGTAAGATATTTAGACCACCCTTTTTGCAATCGCAAAAGCCCTTGCTGAAGTTATTTTGAAACTCAATATCGATATGCAAGATATTCTACACTGGTTTAAGACCAATGGGCTTCTTGCTAATTCAGGCAAGTTTTAAGTTATGTTTCTCGGTAGATTTGAACCTATACATAGTGTTACTATATATAATATCAAAGCCAAAGTTAAAAACCAGGTTAATCTATTAGTTATCCTTGTTGATGACAAACTACACTTTAGAACGATGGAAAGATTCGGCAAAATCCAGTTACAGTTAGGGACTATTTCCAACCAAATCTCAAGCTACCTGTTCCTAGCACATAAATTTCACCCAAAAAAACTATGCACAGGTCCAAACGGGTATTATTTGAAGACTTTGAGCTATCAAGGCGTTATTAAATCATCCTGTACACATTTTTTCTACCTTTCTTAGAAAAATGGTTGATCGGGCGGATGAATATGGCACACGAAATCGGTCAATAGAGAGGTCTGCGAATCAGAACATCACGATAATTGTTTGCTCCGGCGGGGAAAGTTTATTCACATTTCCTTATTTTATCGAACTTTTTAAGTCTGACGTGTTTTAGCCCCAAAACGAGGCTAAAACTTTGGGGCAGCCTAGAGACTTCAAAAATGGTCGGATTTGGCTGAAATTTTGCACACTTTTTTCTTGGTAGGAGGGGGTAATTTTTTCATAACAAGCTTACACATTTCATGTGGCTTTTCTTATCTACTTCGTGCTATACAAAGCGTAACAAGCGACGACCTACACCAATCATTATTAGCTTTCGGTGATCAGTTCTTTCAAAGCATCTTTAACATGGGTTTGTTTGCTTGTAATGGAAAGGATTTATTCTTCTAATAAAAATCAACTTTATAAGAACACTAGCCTATTCATAAGTCGTCAACCAATATGTGTTGTCTTTCTCTAAAAGCCAATTTTACTCGGAAAAGAAAGTTATAAATCCTTATATTTATGAAATTCTTATAAAGATAATGTTTGTAAGAAAAATAACAAACTTAGTTTAAATTTAGGAAAATCCCTATTTCTTTCGATAGAACCGTTTCAGAAAGCCAATTCCGATTAAGAATAAATTTTATCTCCTTATCTTCCTTTAGATTAGATGGCTCACAGTCGAATATTTCGCCTTTTAATTTGATATTGTAAGGAAGAAATAAGAAAAGAAATGGAAGCTAAAGTAAACTTTACAATCAGTGTCAAAATATATTTAAATTTAATCACAATTTTAGTACTTCCACTCTATTTCATTGGATACTTCAATAAAATATTTTGACTTGTAGATCGAGCCATGAAAAAGAATTTGATAGTTTTCTCATAAACTAGTCCATGTATTTCGTCCATGTAAAAGTAAAGACAGCCAATAGGTTTTTATTTTATTCCACTGTAAAAATTGCAATTCATATCTACAAAATCAATAAAGTTTACATAGGTGCAACTGTCTCGAGTTGAGGTTCTATCCAAGATCTCACTATAATATATTTTTCTCAGCCTATACCAATAAAAAAATAGATATCCAAACCTCGTGCCTTACTTTGGTATCTAACCATCTGTTAAAATTTATCGATTTTTAAGTTATTGAAATTCAAAAATAGATGCTTCAAAGGAAAAACAGATACACTCGTATGGAGTTTTTGATTTGATTCTTATAAAGTAGTTGCTTATAATAAAAATAAAAATGTTCATATTGTGCGCCAGCCCTTGTTTACTTTGTAAGATCCAATTACCGAGGGGTATAAACCATTCTATCAAGAGTTATTTACTTAATTCTTATAAAGTAGATGCTTATAATAAAAATGAATACGCTCATATTGTACACCATTCCTTTTTTACTTTGTTAGTATATCACTGTCTATCAAGAGTTATTGATTTGATTCTTATAAAGTAGATGCATATAATAAAAATGAATATGCTCCATATTGTGCACCGTTCCTTTATAACTTTGTAAGAACTAAATACCGAAAGGTATACCACGGTCTATCAAGAGTTATTGATTTGTTTCTTATAAAGGTAATGCCCCGGGGGGTACTACCCTTGTCGACCGACGGGGGTGCTCCGCTGAGGTTCGAAAAATGGACCCTACGTGTGACTCGAAATTTGCGAAAAAAGTGACCCTGAATGGGACTGAAATTCCAAAATTTTCTCAAATTTTCTACTTTTTCCCCAAATTTTCCAAAATAAGGCACCCTACGAGGGACTGATTTTTCTATTTTGGTGTTTTTGCGACCCTACCTGGGACTCGTGGAGGTTATAAAGGTACCCTGACCAGCGGAGCATCCCCGTAACCCATCTTGCCCTAGTACCCCCCCCCCCCCCGGGGGTAATGCTTATAGGAAAAGCCAAATTCAGCAAATTCCCAATCGTCGCTACTTGGAAAAAATGTTATTGATTTAATTCTCATAAAACTGTTTCTTATAGGAAAAACAAAAATCACCAAGCATAGTCAAAGAACAAAACGATTGAATACTTAATATTAAAATCAAGCAAATTAAAAGAAAATTCCCCGAAAAAATCCTAAGTCCTAAAGATCGGGTTTTACATATCAGTGCAGAAATTTAATTACATATTTGCGCAGCTCGAAATTACATAACTGCGCAAAATAATTACATATTTGCGCAGAATTTAGTTCGTTCCCGCCAAAATTTCTTTTTTCCGCCATCCGCCAAATTAAATTCCCGCCAAATTAAACTTTTTAAAATTATGATCTCTTTTAAGGTGTTTTTGCATTTTTGCCATTTTAAGGATAATTTTTTCAGCAATCGCCAAATTAAATTCCCGTTTCAATTTAGTTTTTTCGTCCATCCGCCAAATTAAATTCCCTCTAAAAAACTTTTTCTGCCATCCGCCAAATTAAATTAACATTTCTTCCTTTAAGGTACATATAGCTGCGCAAAATTATTACATATCTGCGCAGAAATTACATAATATCTGCGCATAACATTAAAACAAAATTTAATATTTCGAAGATTCATTTTTGAAATCTTGTTGACTTGAAAATCTTCTGGTGTTTTAGCCCTCTCAATCCGGTATTCTGCCTTAGTTTAAAAATAATTTTGCAGCGTGTGTTTATTTTGACGAATGACTATAAAGAGTAGTTATTCAGTCACAACTTAACCATCAGATTTATCCAAGTGACTGAATCAAACTAGCTTAGATTTCTAGGCTATATAAAGAGTAGCCCAAATGTCTAGGCTGTAAACGATTTTTTTATTTTGATCTTTTGATTTTGATAATTTTTCAACAGAATAACGGAAAGTTAGTGCGTAACCTTAATGAGATTATTATATAAAACATCCACTCGTCTTACACTTCCCAGATGACAATATAATCATATATTCATCATATATCATCTTGTCAAGTGAAAACCAATCTCCGCATAGTCAAGAAAAAAACATCATATTTTCATGAATTTTCGGCCAACTGATCATTTTCATCATAAAAAAGGATTTACAGGGTGTCCAAAAAAAAAAGTATCGAGTCCATCCTTTGGGCTTTACAGAAATATGTGGAAAATCCATCACAATTTTTAATGACATACTTAAACCATCAATGATCTATCAGATGACCTTTGATCAGCAGTGGGAAAGTACCTTGCGAAAGTACCTTCTCTGCGAAACTTGATTGTGATTGTTTCATCTCATCCAGACAACACGCACAACATCCATCATAGACCGGAAATAAGGTTTTCCCGATTTAGATGACTTCTTCTCTTCGTTATGATATTGCACCATCAAGTGAAGTCTTTTTCTCTATTAATTCTTCGAAAATTTCCCTCTTTTTCCCTAATTCTGCTGAATTAGCCTCTTTTTCAAAACCTTTCTATCCAGGACATGTTTATTCCAACCCCCCCCCCGCTCCACTTATTCAAAATTCCCCGTTTATTAGGTGGCCGAGAGAAAGTGAATAAGTCTGCATTGTGAAAGAACTAAAAAATTTAAATCTAAATTTTTCATCATCAAAATTAATCAATACGTGTCACGTAGAGCTGACTAAAGAATAAAGTGTCAAGCATCGTTTATTTTCGATTTTCATTATTCTTATGCCAAAATTTTCACCAAAAAATTAATCTACATTCGGCGCACATTTGCAAAAGTTTTATGTCAATGTTGGGATAAAATCTCCAAAAGTTATCAAAAATCTACTTTCAGGGAGGCGCCTCTCCTCCCCAGCGAAAAGATCACTATTTCGTATCGAAATCCAAAATGAAATCTATTTCTATTAGAAAAGGGTATAGCCATCCAAATAAACGCACATTTTAATACTTTTGTAAACATTTTAATCGATCTTCATTTATTAAATGGGTATAATTCCAAGCAACATCCAGTTAATAAATGCATAGTTTGTTCGTGTTCAAGGATATCATTTCTAGTGAGTGGAGTACCACAGATTGCTAGTCAACTGGATGTTGAACCAACAACTGGCATCCGATTATTATGATGTTGGACAGTTCGTTTTGTGGCCATCTCTGTCTCGTCATTCACTGTTGTAATGTATTCTGTGTGACGCATACCGAATGAGAAACTAGGCCCAGTCTTCTTATTAATCCAAACCTGTGAAGAGAAATAATACAATTCTTTATCATTTTAAAATTCAAAACTTTAAGAGAAGCTTTTTTCTTCTAAGCTTTGATTTAGCACAATCGTATGCGAAGAAATTTTTCCAGATTTTATATTGATAAAAAAAGAAATGTTCCAAGTCCATGTTAATCCATGATGGGACAGGTGAGAATGCTTTTAATACACAAGAACCGTCCGTGGCAAATTTGAAGAAAACACTACTTCAGCCTTTCTTTTTTAACAAACTTTGCCTACAATCTGAAAAAGTCGGAAAACTATTGAGATAGAATAAGCGAAAAAGACATTGTTACCTTCTCAGGGGAGTAAGCTCCTGGACCAGGAAGTGCAGTTTTCTCAGAAATGATTTCATGTCTCCCTTTGATGGAATATGCTGGTCCCTTGGCAAGATTAATATTGGGATGGCATGGTGCATATGTTCCCGGGCCAGGTGTCTGTAAGAAAAGAAATTGCAAATCAGTTGAAATTGATATTTGGTAGTAGGATAATCAAGTATTAAAGGAAGAAAAATGATGGAAAGATTCATGCCAGTTAAAAATATTTGGATTTGAGTAATTTATTATACGTGTCAGTCTCTCTAACGATGCAGCTTTACACAATCATACATTTTCCTAGACAATAAGAATGGTGAAAAGAACGGCTGATAATAAATGACGCGAAAGCTATCGAATACTACCTTCCTGCTATTTAGAAAAAATAGTGAATAAAATCAAATCACTCAATACCTTTTGTAGATCTTCGTAACATCCTCCAATCTTGGGTCGACCGCAAATTGAATACGACGGCGCCGATGGGCCATTCACTTGTTTGGCACCAAACATTGATGGAAGGGTATAAGTATTCGGTGCCGGAGATTTATCTGATTTCGAACCCATGAATCGGCCACCGAAAGAATAACTTGGCGCCTTCTTTTTGTGGGGAATAGCAAACTTTTCCGGACTGTACTGACCGGGTGAAGGTGTATTGTTAGCCATCTTTTCCGGTTGTCTTCCGTATAAAGAATAAGCCGGTGCAGCCACCTTTCCGACACGTGTTATGAATTGTGGGATGATGTAAGCGGGTCCTGGAGAACAACTTTCATGCTGGAAATAAAAGTAAAAGCTTTCAGAATAAAATGTTACAAGAACTGTATGCGCGGAATGTCAGTTGAGGATTTTGATACGAATGTATAACGTCTGTTGCCTTGATATACATCTTTAGCTCGACAAACGTGAGAGCGATTGCAAATATTATCCATACTAAGGAGAAGATCGACCGCAACTTCATCCCAAGTTTGTTACAAAGTACGGTATAGTTTTCAAAAAATAACAAGCAAAATGAGAAAAACGATTGAGGATATGAACGTGAAGCTAATGCTACACTGATTTGTTTTCCACGCTCAAATGAATCTTTGAATGAATATAAGTAAGAATTAAAGCTAACAGAATGAAAAAAAAAAAAAAAAAAAAAACATACGTTAACGGTAAACCGTTTCCCGAAACTGAAAGCTGGCATCTTCTTTTTAGTACCATCGTGATTTTTATAACCTGTTGCTCCCGGTAATTTGTATTTTGCTGGTCCAGGTCCACGAAGTTTGGCGGCAATCAAAAGGCCGTCATTTCCATTGTTATTGGTCGATGAGTTAGCGGTAGAAGCCATTGTTCAAGTGTTTATAGTGTGTAGTTTAAAGAAAGAGAAAAGATTGTAAGGAATGAGATAGTAGCAAGATGATGGTGAGTTGCCGACAAGGTTTGGTTGATGTTTGCTTGTAGAGGAAATTTGTTGTAGAACTGTGTTTTGTGGCAAATTTTTGACGTCAATTTTATTAAGTTTATTATTTGACGTCAGTTTTTACACATAAGCTCAAATTGAACCAAAATGTCATAGAAACACAATACGATTTTAGTTTCGAACTAGAATAGAATTCGTTTTTATCTACAACATTAGAAAAAAGGTTTCTGCCAAATGACGTAAATATTCGCGGAGCTCAAATTAGCAAAACCAAAAATAGACTGGTGTCAGTTTAATAATTATCATTCTTATAGTCACAACGTGGATAGGCCCTTCCTACCTAACTTTTACAGCGATTATACAAAAAAAATTAAAAGAGCAAAAAAGTAGAATTTCAGTACCAACCAAAAAGAAAAACCCTTTATTGCGTTCAGAACCTGTCCCAGGTAATTCTCTCTTGAAAATCCATCATTTTTTACAGTATAAAAAATAATACGAGACGTTTAAACTGTCCATGTCTCAATTCGTAAACAACTGATTTTAGCGACGAAGCCACCAAATCATTACTTTTGGTTTTTGAGTAAATGAAGGTATGTATCTTCATTTACCATACCACTACCTGGAGTGAGTATTATCCAATGTAAACAACTTTACATTTATGGCCAACCAAACTGATAAAACATCAATCAAATCAAGAACGAAGCAAGGCGCCAGCAACGCTTAAATCTGCTCAATTTTCGTCAAACTTAACATCCATCCTCGCTATTCATTCTATCTATTGTAATAATTCCATGTCATATAAGAGAATTTTCCGATCGTCACTAACAGCGCAAATAGGTAATAGATTGTGCCATGAATGTCCTGTACCAACTTTCGTTTCGGTTGAAATTACAACCTAAGATGAAGGACAAAAGATTTAATCAATGCTAAGGCAAGTAGAACTTATTTAAGGGGAGGGGAAGTATTGACATTGTGAATGAACCTGTTACCACCCTTTAAATAATTTGAACGTATGGACAAACTCCGGAGAGGGGGATCATATCAAAAATGCTTTCAGGGTGATTTTACTAC
>NW_027104065.1:0-5100 GCF_902728285.1 Clytia hemisphaerica
ATCTAAGCAGGGGTTCTTCGGTTTTAAATGTTTATTTTGCTGTTAAATGGAAGAAAATTAGTTTGAACGGTGACAGAAAGGATCTTCATCATCCCTTGACTTTTAACAGCAAGTATCAAGTATCAAATAAGGTCAATCAATGAGAGGTTTTCGCAAGTCGCGCGGGCTGGAGGAGTGCTCTTTTAGTGAACGAAACTTACCTTGCAAAACCAAGTGAATATTCTATGATAAAGAAGTACGGAGGTAATCAAATCTGTCGAATTTGTCAAGAAATAAATCAAAACTGCCCAAGAACCAACAAGCCATCTTTGTACATTTTTGTTTTTGTTTCATTGTTATGTTTTGATGATTTCGACAGACGATTCGTGATTCGAATAAAAAATGTTCGATCGTTCGATTTTATTAAGGCACCATTTACACTAGAATAACTAGAAGGGAAAAAAGAGCGATGCGCGGACGGCGTGTTGTGCCGCCGTGGATTATGTGGTGTGTTTGGGGCATTAACCATTAAGGCTCTTACGACCCTGTCTCTATACAAAGAAACACACTTTTAAGAAACACGAGGCTCAGAATGCCTGAAAACTAAGAAACATCTAAGAAACATGCTGAGGCTGAAAATGAAAAAATGACATTTTTAATTCGTTTTTTTAAGAACCTTCTAATCAAAACATGAAAAATAGGCTGATTATGTCAGAAAGTTTAGAAACATGTAAGAAACATTTAAGGCTCAAAAGGCTGATTTCTTAAGAAACATTGAGGCTGCTTGGTAAAACTAGTTTCTTAAAAAAAAAAACGTGTAGCGGCTTTATTAGAGGGATTTTTAGAGCGTCTCTTATTTTGCTAGCAACTTGCGAATTGAGGTGGAGTCTGGATCGCTTCGCAACCCTTATACAATACGGCTAGTTATATCTCCGTAGTAAAACGCCACACATTTCAGAAAACCAGCGATTCTACAAAGATCTCAAATTTGTCTCAGCTGCTCAAACCTTTAACCGACAAAATTCTGCAAAACGTGCAGAATAGGCATAAATGGGCGAGTCAAATTTTAAAATATTCAAAAGGATAGCACAGTTGTGACAAATTTTGAATCCAACTTTTTTACCCGTATACAGCTCGGAAAATTAACCGCCTTCGGCGGTCGATGATGCTTCCGGGAAAGCACCACCGTACTATGTCCGAATTTGGTACGGTGGTGAAATGGGTTAACTCGAAATCCACCGTACACCCCACCGTACCCACCGTACACCCACCAGACATGACCGTACAATCGTGTTCCGCACTGGAAAAGAGTGCACCTGATAGAGATCTCCACCTGATAAATTTTGGTCCGAACAAAGGTTCACCTACACCTCGGAAATTGGCCCAAAAAAGGCAAAAAATTGCTAAAATTAGCTGCACTCGAGGAGAAAATAGTAGAGCTTTGCACTTGGGGTTAAAAAGCCGTCTGCACTTACCTGAGAAAACCTAAAATGTTGCACCTGCACTCGACTTTTTCCGAGTTGTCCAAACATGCCATCTGCAAACTGGAACATGTCAAATCCCTGGAAAATCTATACCTGTTCTTGTTATTGACCAAATAGGATTTCAAATTGTTACATAGATCCAAGCTGCTAGGATTACTCCAGTAAATTACCCAACAACGAACAACGACTGAAAACATCTCAACTTTCTTTTGCTCTCGCTGCTCGAGTCTACCATTTTGAAAGCATGCTTTTGTTAGAAGCTAGCCCGGGGTCCTTTAAACCTTTTTTATAGACTGGATGGCGCGATTAACACGGTAGTCAGTCAAGGACACCTTCAAATTAGCCTATCATACTATCATAGGCTGATTAGCCTATCATAGGCTATTTAGACTATTTTATTGCCACCGCAACGAGCGCAGCGAGTGAGGAGGCAGTTATAGTTTCAGGCGTAAGGAATATTGGACTGGAATCTCGAATTTTTGCGCGTTTTGTTTTGTTTTGTCGCGCAAGCCTACCCGTAGTTAGTCTCTTCCGTAAATGTTCGGTTTTCTTTCCGGGACGGCAGTTGCTAGCCTAAAAACTTTTTCTTTATAATAGCAGGCGCCGCGGGCATTTTACTCAGCTTTCGACAGTAGCTTCTATTCCGCTTGTAGAATTTTGCCCGATTGGTCAACATGCAGGAAATGGAATGGAGAATTTTCTGGAAGTTCTTTTAAATTCAAGCTCTCTCTTCCTGCAGTCAAAATACTTATACGCATTCACTTTTGACTTTCGGATTAAACAAGATATATACATATACCAATCAGTGAATTTGCTGACAGTCAAATTACAATCTGTCTCCTGTCTTAGACATTCAGGAGATTGATTCATTTTTCGACCCAAACAGTTTGTCCCCAACAATCATTAAAATGATAATAGTAGAACAATGATTGAATATGGACAAAAGTGATTATTGTTGGTGGTTGAATTGGCAACGAAATTCCACTGTAACTAAATTTATTCGACAATCGTCATTCAACATACTCTACTCCCAACAAGAATGCTTAAAGATCCTGGCGGTAATGGTACTTCGACAGTAAGTACAAATATTTTTTTCTTTGTCTACTTTTATAAGACTTGGTTTTATTAATCTTTTATGTTTAACCTGTGTTCTTGTTGATACTTACCAGGCACTATTTGGGAAATTATTATCAAAGATTGAAAGAAACTTTAGTGAACTATTTTTGAGGAAATTTCAGTACACTCACCATATAGGCAGTCATCAAAAAATTGTTCTATTCGCGTCACCCGCCCGCATCAAATTTTCCGCTGATTTTCCGGTGCGGAGATGCGGAAAAAAATCTGGGAAAAGCAATTTGTTCTTTTAAAGTATAGCTTTTTTCTCAATTGCTCTGACGACCATCGAAAAATTGTTTTGCTCGCGTTACCACCCACCCCTGAGTTACTGGCATGATTAAAGAAACAGGGAATGTTTTTGACCACCCGTCCACCCGCATGCATTTTTCACACCCGTTGCGACGCGAACAGAGCATTTTTTCGATGACCGCCATATCATCTAATTTCATGTTTATGAGGATTCGTTTACCTTGAAAACGCAATATTACCTCGTTCTGCTACTATTACCACGTTACGTCATGATTTTCCATCCTTCTACACGATATTGCTGTTACAACTGCAAGATAACTGGTATATCTTTTTAATGTAAACAATTTTGTCCATGAGATCCCTTATCATGCCGTTGGACAAAGCCCTGAATGTACGATATTTCCTGTTAGTACATGCTTCCTGCTCATCAATATTGCCTCGTTACTGATACTATTACCACGTTACGTCCTATCATCTTCCATCCTTTACACAATGCTGTTACAGCTTCTAGATTACTGGTAAATCCATTTAATGTAAACAATTTTAGATCACGATATCCTTTGTTAAACCGTTGGAAAAACCCCTAAGTACCGTAAGTTTGTGTAATATTGACATTCCTCGTCTAATTCCGACACCCTTCTTTAGAGAAAAGAATAATATGAAAGTTTCAATCACTGATTGAAAAAGGTTTATTCCTCTCTGACCACTAAGCAAAGAAAAACAATTTCAACCTTCTTATAAATTTCAGCTGATAAACAGGGTGTCGGAATTAGAGGAGGGGTGTCGACATTAGACCAAGTTACGGTACGTTGTTACCTGTCAATTTTTGGTTCCTGCTCGTTATGTTTCTGGCTCATAGCATTTCTTAAGCTGTTTGGTTCTACTATATTTCATTTATATTTCAAATTAGTTGAAATAAATATAGTTGCATGTCTTTTGACTGGTTTACTGTCTGTAATTGATTCTACCTGGACACTTTTCCTAATGAATGTTTTAAGATTCGTATTTTATTCTTTGTAAAAAGTAATTCACATTTTTAGAAAAAAAATATGTTTCATTTATGTTAGCTTATTCATTGATATCTCAAAGAAAATGCTGAGAAGAATCATTCTAACTATTCCAAATCATTTCCAAACTTTTTTTATAAAGCATTAGAAACCCTTAATTATCATTAATTAGTTTTTACAAGCATTTGTACTAGCGGGTGGCAGTTAGTGAAAGCTATGGCTAGTATAGGCTATTTAGCCGAAAATCGATAAAAACCTCGATTTCTGACGAAATATAAAAAGTCGCGTCTTCTCTAAGGAATACATGGTTTCTCATTGTCAGAAAAATGCTCTTGGTCCATGGTCATGACAAATTTTGACTTTGGGTCAATTTTGGTTTAGGAAATATTCCACTTTTTGGTACTTCGCATGCGTGCGCATGCGCAGGGTAAGAAAATCGGGCTTTTTGTCGATTCAGCAGAACTTCATTATCAGAAAATTAGCCTATAATCGGTTAGTTAGCCGATGGATAATAATGTAAACCATGCGTTTTGGACTAGACTATGCTATAGTCTAAGACGAGTTTCATCTAAGAGGAACAAACTTAAAAACAGGAGTTTTTTTCAGGGGTAGCTGTTGTCTGTTGTAAACACAGAATCTATCTGCCGCGCAACATATTACGTTTTATAGTATACAAACTATGTTATATCATGGCGCAGTAGTGTAGTGGTTATCAATCTTGACTGCAGTCCAGGAGGTCGGGGTATGATTCCCGCTCGGTGCTGTGATTCACTTGGCAAGTGAATGTACCTTCGCCCGGGCCAACCCATGCCATGTGAGGGGAATTGGGTAGACAGAAACTCAAGAAGCCTGTCGGTGACTGTGCTAGGTATCGATTCCACAATCCATCGTAGATGAGGTTAGAGTGCGCTGGCCTTGTTCCCTAGTGGTTCACGCTGGACTTAACACACTCGATCCAAAAACTGTATGTCAGTGTCTCGCAAGCTGGTCGCAGTATAAACCATCGCGTAGACGGTTCTAATCAGACGATTCCTAGACCGCTCGATACGGAACCGGGTGTTCTCTGCAAAGAGCAGCCAGTCATCATCATCATGTTATATCATAGTAATATATTATACGGACGATAGCATCGTCTAGTTTTGGATGAGAAATACTGTAAGTGGCTTCGTTTCCCATCTAGGAGTTTCGGCATGAATTTCTTCTAGCCTTCTTTTACACTACGCAAGTTTCCTACAGACTTATACTGTAGTAAGTGGCTTCGTTTC
>NW_027104065.1:6998-17867 GCF_902728285.1 Clytia hemisphaerica
TTAATTAAGACAAAATCTGTCAGACCCGATATGATTTTTTAGCCAGTAAAAATAGCAGACAGAAACTCGATGAGAATTGGTAATGCTGTTTTTAAGTCAGAAAACTCTATGGGGATGGAAAAAATGGCATAATACTTGGTATTCCATGTATTGAAGACTTAGTTTCCCAAGGTAGACTTCGTTGGTTCGGTCATGTGCAGCGTATGCACGACGACTGTTGGCAAAAAAAGATGCTCACTCATGTAGTGCAAGGGAAATATGTTGGCAGACCAAAAAAGAGATGGTCGGACAATATCAATGCGGACATGAAGTCCCTCAATGTCAACATCGACCTGACAAACGATCGCATTGCATGGCGTACGGCCATCAAGAGAGGAAGGCGTCCAACCCCAGCTGCTGGGAACAACGGACGTTAAACCGTGCAGTAAGTAAGTAAGTTTTATAAGAATACACTTTATAAGAATGTCCATGATGAAAATAGCCAAAAATTAAGAATATGCTAAGAATATCACATCATAGAATTTTGCTACTCAAGCTAAGAATGCTATTTTTAGACCATTTTAAATTATAAATTGTCAATTAGGATCTTAACGTAAGAATGCTGTAAGAATATTTTAGGATGATTTTCCCAAAAAAGTTAAGAATATCCATGATGAAATGGAAAACGTAAAATGTAGAAGCAGCAAATATATAGAACAGAAAATAATGAAGCGACTGCTTATATAGAAATTTTCGTCATCTTTCGTGACTTCATCAGCATGATGAAATGGATTTACACCATTCTTATAAAAAAAGCGTGTAGTCTGTACCAGAGATCTCACTCACGTATACCGTTCGTAGTACCTCTACGACAATGAATTTTAAAATTAGCCGAAGAAATCGAGTCTGTGTACAAACTACTTTTGCGTGTATCCAAGACAAAGGAAAAGGCCTGGGAAGGAAAAATTAAAATTACAATTATCAGAACTATATTCAAGAGAGTTTTATTTTCATAATATATTTACAAAATTTAATTTTAGTTTTACACGACTTTATGTATATGATATATAAAATGGTTTCGTTAAATAAGTAAAAATATCTAAAACTAGTAGAATAACGTTTTGAAAGTAGAGAATGCGTTTCAGATTTCTAGGTCTAGGTTTTAGTTGTGTCAATGAATCATTTTTTTTTCGCGGGCTATGCAGTTTGTCCGGAAAAAAACTGAAAATATTTTAAACGAATAAAACCTAGGGAATGATTTACTTCATTGAGGTAAGTTGTTTTTGACGAACACAACTAGAGCCTAGTTATTTAAAAAACTGGTTTATGATATTAAACATACATCCAAAAGTTTGAGCCCACCTACCACACAACGTTGTTTCAATGTTCATCTAACGTTTTATGGACGTTATGACAACGTTATGTGCCAGCTGGGAAGGGGCATGTAGTATATATTCAGTTCAACTAGACACGGTGTCCCGAAGAAATGTTTGATATTGTCTGATATTCTAATTCGCAGCAGTATAGACATTGTGGTGTTTAAGAGGTTTGCATATCTCCAACATCATTTTCACCGTCTTATTAAATTCAATATTTACATTGTTTCTCCTTTCTGCAGGTTATTGTTCAAAATATATATGATGATTCCCAACAATTGGCGGGAAAAACGACTTTCAGCAACGTCACCGTTATCTCCGGCAACAATTTTGTTGCTATTGTGATTAGTATCACAAACAACCATGTGCTTTTCCATCTGTTTCAGGTCTCCTTTCACCATTTTGAATTATCGAAGTTTTTTTTTCAAGTTTCAGAGTTTCTTTACTGTTTGTAGGGTACGTTGAATGTGGGAAGAATTTGTGTCACTGTAAAAGAAAAGAATACAATTTTTTTTATTAACTCAGATTTTCAGATCCGTTCTGGGGTTTAGCATTCTTGCTCATTTTTTGAAAGATTTGCTTTGACAACTACTGACATTATACTATATATGCTTATTTGGTGAAGGGCTTTCGTTTGCTTGGGTTAGATTATCTAAACAGAAATTAAATTTACGAGATAGTGAAGGGAGGGTTATGAAGGTTATCGGAGTGGCGGAAATGTTCTTTTCTTTTCGTATGGAATCACGGAATACGTCAAAAGTTTGGACGGATTTGCGGAATTTAGGTCCGCTGCCGGAGACGGAAAATGGGCTGGAATTTTGGAATTGACACCAAAAAGTCAAAATTCCGGAATTTTCAATTTCAGAGAAATTTTCATTGATTGAAATTCAGTTTTTATTTTCACGGTGTTACGGTTATTGGACAAAAGATTGACGGAATCGCGGAATCGGGTACCCCCTGAACCCCCCCCCCCCTTGAAGGGCTCTTTTAAAGTATTGTTATCCCGGAAAAGTCCTTAGAAGCTAAGTCCGGGATAGGAATCTTTTTCGGAAAATCATTGGAACCATCGCCAGGTAAGTGGATATTACAAAGGTCTTTGGAGCCTTCGCCCGGAGAGTGGAATATTAGAAAGGTTTTTGGACCCTTAGTCTAGAATGTAGAATCTTAAAAAGGTCTTTCGATCCTTAGTCCGGGGAGTAAAATCTGACGTAAAAGAAGAGGTTCAAACTACGTTCAAACGCAACTTACCACAATATCCACACCTTTGAGGACAATGTAATTTCATAATTCCTTGATTCAAAACATCACCGCATGAATTTGCGAAATGTTTACAGAAACGAAGGTCGTGACATTCTAAAAATGTGGAACAAAAATAAGATGTTAAAATACATTTACAGTTTTTATAAGGACATCCATTTTGAGTTTTCAGTCTGAAAATGTTATGGAAATGTTCTTTTTTCACCTTTTTCTGAGTATTTTTGTGCAATTTCCTAAGAAATTGGGGTTTTTCCTAAATATTTTACTAACTTGTTCTTAATATTTTTCCAAGTCTCATATTCTTATATGGTTTGTTACTTCTTGAGAATAAATGTTCTTACTTTTACTGCATCCAAATGAAGAAAGAACTTGTCGTCCGCATCTGTGACGTGCTGGTGCATCCAATTCTAAACGAGAGAAGAAGAAACGAAATTCCAATATTTGTTCATGTCAGCCAAAATACTCAACACTGACATGTATTGACACTTTTGAGTATTTTAATATTTGTCAGAATTTAAAGCTCGGACGAGAATTTCGATTTTAGTATTCCACTTTGTTTCATTCGGTTTTTCTATACGTGGCTTCAAGGCTATATTCTCAGCATTATTGGAACATTTTTGAGCTTTTAGATCCGGAGATCCTAATGTTTGAATTAAATCTCATGTTAAAAACTCAGAGTTAAAACTTGACCGTACTTAAAGCACTTGCGGTTTTCAAATTTTGAGAGAATTCTCTTTTTACGCCAAATATTGGCATTGTTTTCGAATCATGTTTTTTCTAACTTTTAAGGACCCACAACTTTGTTGCTAAGAGGAGGGAAGAGAAAACATTTCATCTTGAAATTTGAAAGCTTAAAATCAAATCATAATATGAATGAATATGGGTCTGAGTTTGAGTTTCCATGACATTGACTCAAGAGTTCAGATCCTAACTACCTTAAAGGAAGAAATTTTGGCGGAAAGAAAATTTGGCGGATTTGGCGGATGTGGCGGATTTGACTGAAATCCGCCAAATTAAGTTCCCGCCAAAATTCCTTTTTTTCACCATCCGCCAAATTAAATTCCCGCCAAATTAAACATTTTGAAAATATGATCTCTTTTAAGGTGTTTTGCTATTTTTTCGCTGTTTTGACGCCATCTTAAGGTTAAATTTTTAAGCGACCGCCAAATTAAATTCCCGCCAAATTTAGTTTTTTCGTCCATCCGCCAAATTAAATTCCCTCTGAAAAAACTTTTTTGGTCATCCGCCAAATTAAATTCCCGCCAAAGCTTGTAGCTTTTATTTTGTGGGGATTTTTCAAAGTTGCAGTGTTGATTCTAGTACAAAATGTACCTCGGAGTAAGAATTTCAGAGCACAAATGGATGGATAATAATAACTTACTACAATATCCACAAGTCTTCTTGCAGTAGATACTCATAATTTTGGGTCTGATTTCACACAATCTCATCTTCTGCCACATTTTACACAAGCCATTTTTTGATTCACGCTCGGCGTCTGCGCATTGTCCTGTTATAATTGAAAAGTCGAAGTTAGTTTTTGATTCCAAGAAGAAGAAATACCATAATTGTCAATTTTTGGTAATAATTTTCAGTCCTTTATTGTGAATCGCATAATTGAACTATACTATCTATTTTTAGGCGCTATTTTTAATGGTTCCGTAGTTTTCATTGTTTTCATATTTATTTTTCATTTCCATGTATTGACCTATGCAATGTCAATGTAACTCTTGTCTTATAGGTACGTCTTAAAGATACACGTTTTTTTATGAGAACATCCATAATTTTTGAAGCATTCAGATATCTTAACAGCCTGAACTGTGTCTTTCGTTTCTGTAAAGGAGAATTTGGTGCAGGCTAAGTTAGAATTTACAATTTCGTACCCAGAGTCACTTGCACCACTTTTTGATTTTACTGATAGACGTGATACAACCTTTCGTAAGCGCAATCAGAAAAGTGAGCAAAGGGCCCGGGGGTACTAAGGCAAATGTAGGGTACGGTATGTGCCGCCCTTAAGGGTACATTTTTTGGATTGAAGTCCCGCTAAGGGTCGGAAAAATAGGAAAATTTCAACTTTTTACCCCAAGAAAGATCGAAATTTGGTCAAATTTGTCCCGGTAAGGGTCGTAAAACTCGTCGTAAAATTCACAAAATTTTCCTTTGTTTTCTCCTTTTTAGTTCCGGTAAGGGTCCGATGATCGAAAGTCGGGCAGCACCCCCCTCCCCGTCAGCTCACAACCCTAGTACCCCCGGGGTAAAGGGACTGTGTTCGAGTTTGAGAAATTTACTTACTACATTTCCCATAATGTTGAACCAATATATTTCTTTGTTCTTGACAAACTTTCATGTTCAATTGACACAAATTCTTATACGTTTTTCCATCAGCACAAACTGGACCAGTGTCTTTTGTTTGGGAACATTGATGATCACAAACACAATCGGCAACTTCTCCCGAGCTTACACATTTATGCCCGATCGGGCAAACCATTGATCGGCAAGCGTCGGGCTTCGATCGAAAAGTAGATACGAAAACGGTCGATGCAAGATGCAATGTCATCAAATTGATGAGGAGGATATAAAGATGATTGAGATTCATATTGGTATGCTCAAATTTAAAATGACTTTGACGAATATTGATACTTTTGAACTTTGTTTAGATATCTCTGATTCGTACTTTTATTGCCTAGAATTTGATTACCTTCCTAAAGAACAATATATGAAGATAAGTTACTATAGTTCGATTTCAATATTTAAGTTTCTATTATTTCAGCACACCACGCTTTAGCCCACTTGTGGTGTCGTTACCTTCTTAGCCATTCTGCACTGGGTTTTA
The DNA here is from genome assembly GCF_902728285.1 of Clytia hemisphaerica. Classification (NCBI taxonomy): domain Eukaryota; kingdom Metazoa; phylum Cnidaria; class Hydrozoa; order Leptothecata; family Clytiidae; genus Clytia; species Clytia hemisphaerica. The sequence continues at coordinate 12,441 of NW_027104065.1, forward strand.
CCAGTTTTAGTTTATCTCCCAATAACTTATTACCCAGATCAGGTTACCCAATCTAAGCTACTCATTCGTGAGTGGGTTGGTGGTAACCGGGATTAAACCTACAAGTCTTAAATTGTAAGACTCTACTGAATGAGCTACCCGACCACGTTGGTGTGTTGGTGCAATCATGGACAAAAAGTTTGTAGACTTCTGCAATATTTAAAAATTTCCTCTCCCCACAATGTTGATAAAACATGAGTTGTGATATTGCCGTGTAGCGATACCAGCACCAGCACTACAACATTGCAGAGGGGGGAGAGGGGAAAGTAGGGCATTTTGAGAGGTTTTTCTCAATTTTTGAAAAGTCTACAACCTTTGGTCCATGATTGTGCTTCAGCATTCAATCCTCCAGGTATAACGCAAATAGAAAAAAATAGGCTCCCTCACTCCCGGGCACCGCTGATAGCCTTCAGATAACTATACTCGCTTACTTAGTGTATCTAAAAAGGACTCCGCACTTGGCCATTTTGATGAAAACACGCAAACTCTTTGAAAAAGCCCCTCCAAGGGGAGTGGACAAATGTCAAAACGAAAGATTCTTTTCATTGGGCTTAAGATTTTTTATCAAATGTTTAATCCAAGAAAGATTTTTGCAAAAACTCCCACGTAGTCTAGTAAGCTAACTTTTCAAATATCACAAAAAGTTTCGACAAGAGAAATCGATAAAAAATTTCCAGTTGCATGACAGAAGAAAAAATTTCGAAATTAGTATTTTAGGAAGAGAAATGAGATTACCCCACTTTTAAAGATTAAAGTTATAAACGAAATGACAAATATTTTTTGTCCACATTTACTAAAGTCTTTGGTCACGAGCCTCTGCAAATTGGCTTTCCTTCAAAGGTAAGGTCAAAATGTTTTCAAATATAATCATATTTCTATATATTTTATTTGTTTGGAAATTCAACGAGGCGTCTATCTTTACTTTCGTCTGACCTTCGCGCGTGAACTTGTCTAGATATAAAATTCTAAAAAATTGAGATTTAAGGTTTTGCCTTAACGAATCAAATTTCAACAATAACGTACTCCTTATTCGCAGAAAATGCCCCATGTGAGGAACTGCGGCATAGGAAAGTAAAACTTCCTGTATTATCTTAGAAGAAGATAAAAACTATCCTGATAGCAAAACCGCAGCCGTTTGCACTAAGATTCATGATATTCATTCGCAGTGCCGTAGAAGCATTTTCTTTATTTGGGGGGGGGCTGAAGTTTAGTGACACCGCGAGGGCCAACCATGGTTTGGCCCAGGGGGAAATTTTCAAAATAAGCTCTAGATTGTTTGAAAATGCACTCAAAACAAAATGCTTTCAAGAAAAAACAAGAAAAACTTTGCATTTTGCAAAATAACCATTTTTGAAGAAATTATTGGGGGGGCATAGCCCCCTTACCCCCCACCCCATGTTTACGGCACTTACGCAATGCCTTATACGGAAGCACCCAAAATTTTCCGGGTGTTTGCCACTTGTTTTATTGTTTAAATTCAAAATTGTTGGCAAACACCCGGTTTTTCGGGTGCTTCTGTATATGATAATTCACCATGAGTATCACGGCTGTTTTAGTAACAGAAATTTTCAACCAGATCTAAAGAAAACCTTTTTTATGCTAAGTTCGTCAGACCTATCCTCTCTTCTATTTGAACCGTACGGTTTCTAGATGAAAAAAAGTTCTAATTCGACGTTCTACTATTCGATACGCTCAATTATTCGAAAATATTGATGGTTGCCGTCAAAAAAGAAAATATCATAAATGAAGCTCTACTATTCGGTATACGCTCTCTTAACCGATGAAAAATTAATTCACCTTGAAAATCGAGTTAGAGAGCGCCAGCTCTATCTTTCAATCCTCACGTGCATAAGAAAATGAACCATTACATTTCCATGCTCTCACATGGCGTCCTCAAAAAAATTTTTGCCGCTCTTTTTTACACTCGAGTATTTTTATATAAGACCGTGTGAAAGGAATTTAGACGAGAAATGATAATTCGTACATAGAACCCCCTGATTTAAGGTTAAAATTCAGTATAAAATACATAAATTTCAAACAAAAACCGGGGCTTGGATCTACAGGAAAAACATTAAGATTATTAATTTTAAAGTATTTTAACCTGATTAAAAACTATTTCATCGGTAAATCATAAGTCGTATCAACAAAACAGCTTAACTTGTTATTACCTTTTTAGTTATTGTCGCGAAAAGTGGACCCTAGCTATATCTTTCTAAGTATGTTAAAAAAGCCAGAAAAAGGTCTTGTGTCTACCATAAAGTGGGTAAACCATAAACCTTACCAAAAAACACAAAATATCAAGAAAAATTGAAAAAAAAACTACCGTGATTTTTGGGTGATGATTTAATGATCCTATGATTGTGACTGTGTCATAACTTATCTTGAAAGAAAGTGAAAAAGAAATTGGCCACTGGAAATAAAGTCAGAGTAATTGCTGAAGCTCTCTATAGTTGTAGACAACCTTTTTACCATGAAGGTACTCACTCGTGTCTATTTGCCAACAAAAAATAATGTTGATTTTTTAGTTTAAAATAAAAGTTTTTATATTGAGCAATGGAGTTTCTGTAACTCGAACGTCTACAACTTGAATATCTCCTAAACTCGAGCAAGCTGTCCCCTTCATAGCTACCAATACCTTATAAAACAGTCTTCGTAACTCAAAATTTCCATAGATCTCGAACAAATTTGTGCCCCCCCCCCCCCGTGCGTGTTGCAGTTATATCATTGCCACCTTTCTTTTCATTTGACCAGAACATTTAATTTACCAAGGTTTTTCTCCTACTTCGCCCCATTCAAATAAGCCATATTAAAAGATTCTCTTGCCATGATATGATTACTAATACATAAGAAAAGTCAGTGGGAGCCACTCTGGTTAACAGTGCTACTATTTTCCTCACATATAAAATCCGTTCAAAATTAGAAAAAAACTGTATGATAAAACAACCCCTTCCGTTACCCATTTTGAAATGTATCCGCTCATTGATAATGTGTGTCCAATTATATTGCTTGAAAGTAAGTAAATTTACCCAGGAAATCATCGAAAATTATTAAATTTAACAATGATTTGTTCGCTAGATTAATGTTTCATAGGCGCAGTAGTGTAAAAGTCTTTGCTTCGGTACAGGAGGTCTGGGTTCGATTCCCACTTTGTGCTGTGATTCACTTGGCCAGTGAACACCTTCGCCTGGGTCAACACATGCATTACTCTGATACAAGAGTGTGGGAAGGTATATCCACCCGATTCGTTCAAGTAAAGTTACTTTACATTCGCAGCTCTGTGTGTCGCAAGCATGAGTTGGCGGAGTGATTTCTCTATCAAACGATAGTGAGTGCTATATCCTTGATAGGACCTGCTCCCTTTATCGGAAGGACTCTCTATATATCTCTCTCGTATTCTTTCTGACCGTATAATTTAAAGACTAAGATACTTCCTGGATCAATGTCATGTAAACGCACCCTAACTTTCCAAGTAAATATTTTCAATGATATAAATTCCTGTCAAACTTCTGTCCAAACAAACTTCTCTATGTCAGATTTATGATACCCATCAAAATCAAAATACTTAAAAAAATACTTTATTAAATAAATTTGACAACCAGCATTTTTGTCAACTCAAAAACCAAGTCCAATAGTTGCACAAAAGCAAGTCGTCACTGTGAACTGAAATTGTACAAAACCTGAGTCAATTTTATACTATTATAATACTGGTTCTATCCAGTCATTTTTGACCAATCAAATCAAATTTATATTTGAATCTTGATGTCCAAGCTGATTTTTCTTTTTTACTTTTCAAGTCAAGACCAAAATTCCAAATGAGGAGAAAAAGGTATGGCGAAACTTCTAAGTAATGTACCTTCCCTTGCAGAAATTTCCTTCTTACGTCAGAGAAAAACTGATTATAGATAAGAACGAAGGCTGCTAATTGGTTGTGTACTGCCCAAGAAATTAAGAGTCATTAATGTCGAATTAAGTTCAAATGAAAATTCATTATCGACCTGATATCTGTCTTCTATAGCTTTTTGATAAACAAATTAAGAAATTACAGACTTAACCAAACGGAGAGGCATTTATTGGGTCTTCATAACTTCTCATGTGAATTAATACCATTATTTCAAAAGACAGCCGTTACACACCAGCCCTGGGGAAGCTTTTTATAAATGGCCTATGTGTTCTTAGACATATGAAAAACACACCTTCTCACCCTTCCCACTGGAAAAATTGGCCAAAATATCGTTGCCAGTGGAAAATTATACTAAAAGAATTATACCGTTATTTAATTTTTGTTACCGCTGAAAATATTCAGATAAGCAAACCCTCACTGCGAAATAATGGGCTATTTTTCCCATCTCCACCGAATTTTCTGGCTAGAAAAGAATGGAATTCAAATCCCTAGCCTTAAAAAAACATAGGAATATCAATCCCTATCGATTTTTGGTTCGTTATTTTTTACACCCCCACCGGCTGATGAAATTCCACCGGATCTATGAGAAGGGGTGTAAAAACTGGTCAAAGTGACTTCTTCGTTTTGCCCATTTCATTCTATAAGTAACACATTATCCCAGAAGTAATCCAATTGTCTGAGTAAGCAAAAAAATGAATTTTTGACCTCCCCTTTATATGTTATGTACGAGATACTGTAAAATCCTTTTAATTGTTTCATTTCGTCAAATTGACGTAGTCGTAAACCGATTATAAGGATGCGAGGTTACCCGTGGACACGGAACGGCCTATGGACGTCATTAAAGGTCTATTTCTAGCGTGGATAGCGATTGATAAGGATGCAGAGCTAACAAATTTTTGAATACAGATTCTGAACATTTTCGATATTGGGATAAAAAAAATTTTCCATTGCATTGTACATTGATAAGCATTTTTAATTGACCTACGTAAGAATTGTTGATGAATGATAAAAAAATTTTAATCGGAAATTCATATCTCGATTTTAAACGTTATAGTCTTTTATTAATTTAAATTCCGAAAGATCGACATCGATTCAAATCTGAAAACTTTTTAAGAAATAATGTAGGGCTTTTTTACAAACCCATAAATCTGAAACCCAGGGAGGGGAATGACCTTGGCGACCGACGGGGACGTGATCCAATCTTGAAAATTAGTAAATTTGGGTACCTGTCAGATATATAGATATAGTCTGAAAATCAGCGGGACGCCCCCGTACTTAATTTTGCCTGAGTGCCTCCCCCCGGGTCTGAAACATTGCTTTACCTGAGCGATGTCTAGTCATGAGAGACGCGAAGCACTCGATATTACGCTCTTTTTCATGAGAATAATTTTATGAAAACATTCAGGCTTAAAATGCCGAAAAATAATAATCTAAGAAGACAATGCTGAACCTATTTTTATCCGTCTACCCCACCCATTAAGGATGTA
>NW_027104065.1:18511-40478 GCF_902728285.1 Clytia hemisphaerica
CTGGGCATCGCTACCGTCTGAGCAGTCGAGAGTCAAGAAGTATGCGTGATGATGTTGTATCAAAAGGACATTCAAAAAGTCAAAACGGAATGTGCGATTCTGATGCTTCAAAGGCTCGACGAGTTTTTAACCGAACAAAACCGTTATGTTGGTTGGATTGAAGAGTCAATCGAATTCTTAAAGCTTGTCTATCGAAAAAGGCAATTTACAAAAATCGATCAGTTGACGTACAAAGTTGAACGCGAGTTACTTTTAAATATTTTTGGTAGAATCGAACAGCTGTACACAGATTACAAGGATGTGCTACTAAAATATCCAGATGAATTAGGTCATGATGTGATTCAAGAAGCATGGGAAGTTTTGGAATCTGCACCAAGTATCTTAAAGGTCTGTTATGTTGTTCCCGTTTTGAATACTGTTGATAAAGTGGAACGTGTCGTTGAAGTTAAAGCTCATGATGTCAAAATTGCTCATTCTCAAACTATCGAAAAACATTCGAACGTCGTTGTTAAAAAACCTTTGAAATTATTCGTTATTCTGAAATCAAATTTGTTGAAAGCTCCAAAAGTCGAAAATTTCTCACCGAAAGAAACTCAAAGTGTCGAATGTAAAATCGAAAAGTTATGTCGTGCTTTCACAGTTTTTAGCAAAGAAAAACCTAAAACTTTTATAAAAATTTGTCGTGGAAATGTTTTAGGTGTTTTCAATAAAATTACCAAAGCTTCGAGCAAACCCGTTTGCATAATGGAAAATGTTAAAAGTGAAACAGAAAATTGTTCTTGTGAACTTTCAAGTGTTGCTGATGGCTATAAATCTTGTCCCAAAGTTATGAACACTGCGATCATATTTGGTTTCATTAAAATTTCCAAAATGAACATTTCATTTTTGTGTTTGAAATTCTATGATCGAGTGACATTGAGAATGTTTTGGTTTTATTTTTCCTTTGCAGATTTTAGTTTGTTCGATTTTTCTGTTTCGATGTTGACTAGTTTTCTTTTCTTTGTTTTGTTTCTGTATGTTGGCAAAGTCAGCTTGTTTGTAGTCAAGATTGGCATCTTGACGGTGGGGAGTGTTAATGCCGTTTTGGCATTGATTTTATGTTTGTTCTTTTGTGTAACTGTTTGATGTTCTTACAATTATTACTTTGTATTTAATTGGTCTTTTGTAGTTAGATTTCTTATAATTGTTTCCTTTATGTCATTTATTATGTCTCATGTGTATTAGGTTTACTTTTTATAGTGTAATGTTTATATATTATTGTATTGTACTATGATCCCTACGGGAATTTCTGTGTATTCTGTAAATGTTATAAATGTGAAGTCTTGTGATGTGTTGTCAATGTTTTGTAAACTGTTCAGTGTGTGTGTGAAGTGACGTTCAACCACAGTGTTTCTAGTGAGTAGAACTTTGTTTATTTATTCCTTTCTGTATCTTGTCTGTGTATGATTTTGTCAATGATTAGTTGTTTTTTATTCTTTCTAATATTCTTCTAGTATTCTTGTAATAATTCTGTATTTTTGTATTCATTTTGTAGCCGTGTTCTATGTTGGACACGCGTCAAAGAAACCAAGTGGTAAAGTACAAATGTCTACGTTTGTTTCCTAAGTTGGATCGTTGGCATTTACATATGATGACCGGTTAGTGAGGGCTTTACTGAGAAATATTGTCCGAGGTCAAGTAACGATCGAGCTTGTGAGGTCTTGCGTTGGCCGAAATAGCTAACGTCAGAATAAATTTTCTTGACGACGGGCAACTCTGTGCTATGTGAGCCTGTCGTTATGCGAAAAGAACCAAATACATTGCAGGGTCGGATACAGGAGGTAGGCTATCTTATTCATGGAGAGTAATTAGTCTCCATATAAGGTAATACGATAAAAAAGTGCACTCTCCTCCATTGGTTATAGCCTCTGTATCCGAGCCTGCATTGCGCAAAAGCCGTGCACACCGCGTCAAAAAGTATGCCACTTAAAAACACATGATACGTAAATATCCAAGCAACAGTTTGAAATCCACGTCGGCAAGAGCATTGGAAACTTAAAAAGGGTTCAAACTATTTTTTTAATTTCCATAGACCTAACAGCCTACAATGGGGCACAGTATTTGGGAAAAAAGGGGAATTTCTCACGAAATTTTAAAATCACAAGTGGTTCCTAAGTGCCTTAACTTTAATCTCAGGATCTGAAAGTTCAAAAAATGGTCCCTCACCCAAAACGAAAGATCCAAATAAATAAATTACTCAGATCGCCTTTCTCGTCCGAATTTGAAATTTTGAAAAACGTCAAAATAGACTCAATTTACAATACAGTCAACTCTCTCTAATTCGAACCTCTACTAATCAAATCTTTCTGTAATTCGAACTAAAAGATTGGCCACCTCAACCTGGAAAATCGAATAAAATACTCTCCGCAATCCGAATCGTTCTATAATTCAAAGAGAACTCATGGTTGCTTGAAGATCGAATTACGCAGAGAGGAAGCTTTTATATTTCAACCAGTACTGAAACATGACGTAACATGAAAATCTCATTTTCCCTTTTAGAGAGCAATTTTCCTTTTACAAAAAAAACCCTTGAGTTGCTGTAACCCAATTAATTACAAAACTCTAATCAATTGCATAACCAAGAAACCATACTTCACGCACAAGAGAATTTGCTTACACATTAATATCATCCAAATTATATTTTCCTCGTCTATTTACAGAAAAACGTCAAACCTTCACAAATTTCATAATTCTGGGTTCTTAAGGGCAAAATTCATTGAGCTATTGACGTATGTGTGGAATTTGACGTTAACGGTCAACCTTTTTGTACCTTTAAGAGGCTGGTACGCTCCTATTTTTATAGTTTACCAGACAAATTTCCTTGATGTTTGATTAGACCGCCCCTCATGATTATTTTGACACCTTTCCTAAAGCAAACCCGTAGCCCTATGTCATCATTCTGTTGCACTGTGAGAGCTTAATATTGAACTCAAGCGACAAAAAATGACATGCAAACATTTTTCCTTGAACTAGACAAACATTAAAGATGGTAATAAAAACAGTCCAGGAAAAAAACAAGTCGCGAGAAGAATTCTCCTATAAAATATTTTGAAAACCAAATTCAATTCGAAAATTCAATTCTACGATAAGCTCTCTCCCAGCTGGCACACAACGTTGCTTCAACGTCCATTTAACGTTATATGGACGTTGTGAACGTTAAATAAACGTTGAAGCAACGTTGTGTGCCAGCTGGGCTTACACGCTTTTTTTATTATAAGAATACACTTTATAAGAATGTCCATGATGAAAATGGCCAAAAAATTAAGAATATGCTAAGAATATCATCATCATAGAATTTTGCTACTAAAACTAAGAATGCCATTTTTAGACCATTTCAAATTATAAATTGTCAATTAGGATCCTAACCTAAGAATGTTGTAAGAATATTTTAGGATGATTTTCTCAAAAAAGTTAAGAATATCCATGATGAAATGGATTTACACCATTCTTATAAAAAAAAAAGCGTGTATTCGATGAAAGTCCACCCCCCTGTAAATCGAATTAGAGAGCGTCAACTGGACATAGAGAAAGTTTTTGAGCCCGACGTCAAACCAGTCTTCCCATAATGCCAATACAAGCAGCTAACTTTCGCAACTGATCATTCTTTAGAGCTTTGCTATGCCTATGCATCTAAAATGCCCTATTCCTTTAATTAATCTGTATGAAATGGCATCATATTACCATTTTAAGGCTGATTAAGTCATTGCAATGAGTACCCCCTTGCAACTTGAATTATAAATTATTAATTCCCCTATAAGAGTTATGTTAAGGCGCTTTCCCTTCCATGATAATATTTAGTACGATATAGTTAATCGTTTAAGTGTTTTAAGCTTAAAGATACTCATAACATATAAAGAGCCCGTTTCGTAATCATAGCCTATAAAAATAGGGAAATCAGCAGATATCAGACATTTTTTTTAAAAAGGAGTCTTAAAATATTTGAGAGACATTGCACATGTAGAAATTCAACGTACGAGGGTTAAGTGCTCTTGATTTTGTACATTAAAGGAAGGGGCTTACACTTCTTGACACTGGGTCTTTTTTAAAATTGTGACCAAGCAATCCTCTTAGTGGCTTTATGTATTTGAACTTTTGAGGACGGCCGAGTGACTGAGGCGTTGTGAAATAACCCGCGCAGTTTTGCCCTGCAAAATTGACGACGTCTGGCTGCAAGCTAATTTTATTTTACTAGAGCAATCTTAACACTTAACATTGATAAGATATACTTAGATGTGATGTAGATATTTACTCATAACCACTGATCAGACCCGGACCCCGGGGAAGCAGACAAACTTTGATTAACTGTCTGAAAATTCATGTGTAAAAAATCAGGCCAAGTTAAGAATATTTTTAAGGCTTGGCAGATTCTAAAACATCTAACTTCGCATTTAAATACTCTCACAATGGTGAAAGATATAACAATTTAAGAAATATTTAGGCTTGAAACTCAAAAAGTTAAGAACATTCAAAGGCTTAAAAAGTGTCAGATGTTGGAAGATACCTATCTTTCCACAACCGTAAATGGGTCCTAGTTAGGGTCATAAAACAGGAATGTCATAAGACGTCGGAAAAAACATAGATTGAAAATGACTTTAAAAACGGAGTCAAGGTATTGAATTAAGATACAAGAAGGAAAATTTTTAAATCATGCAGTCGGTACTCCAAGCCTCAGCAGGGTCCCTTCTTAAGAAACCCACTCACTCCAGTGAATTAATCTATTGCACTGCAAATCTCGATAAACCGGTAATCCCCAATATTTATTAATCTGATAATCGTTTGAGAATTCAAAGGGGAGATATTTCATAAGGTATTGCTGATTATATAAAAAAATAATTTTTTCGTTGCATGACTTAGGTCATTCAGTGCCGTAGCAACTGGGGGGCAAGGGGGGGGCTATACCCCCCCCAATAATTTTTTCAAAATTGGTTATTTTGCAAAATACAAAGTTTTTCTAGTTTTTTCTTGAAAGCATTTTGTTTTGAGTGCATTTTCAAGCAATCTAGAGCTTAAATTTTCAAAATTCCCCCCCCTCGGGCCAAACTATGGTTGGCCCTCGCGGTGTCACTAAACTTCAGCCCCCCCCCCAATAAAAAATGCTTCCTACGGCACTGGGTCATTTACCTACTTCATTTTTATGTAGAAAATATAGGCATGTCTCACAGCACCGATGAGAATTTTTCACACAGTGGGAATGAAGATTTTCATCGAAATCTCAATGGAGATAACAATTATATTGTTCCGAGATACCCATCAGGGATAGTTTTGGAATACAAATTCTTCCCTTGAATTTCAAATGAGGATGAAATTTAAGTCAACTTCCAAGTGGGCTGAAATTGTAGGGTAACTATTCCTACGGGGACGAAATGGTTGCCAAATTTTCCAGTGGGTGCGTGTCCCAGCGGGTCTGTGATACAGGAGTGTTATGTTTTTTTTCCCACCCCCGGACCTTAGTATTTGGACCCACCCGTATTTTTGAAATTATGTTCAGCTGTCAAAACTCCTTTGTTTTGTTTTTTACTAGCCTGGTTTGAGTCTATAGTTACTTTATAAACTTGAAGCAAATAGAAGTTAGTTTTTGTCCAAATACTTGAATCAGTTCACTTTAAAGGGATATAACAGTACTTGCGAAATTTGTAAACAAACTGTATGCAACGGGTACAAAATCAAAATAAATGTCACGTGTCAAAATAAAAAATCAAACCAAATATGACTAATTTTTATTGTTCAATTGTTTTACAAGTTGGTTTTGGACACGTGATTTTAATTGTTCTCTTTAATGACACGTGGTTCGCGCAATGTTTACATTCTACTACTTTTATGTCCCTTTAATGTAAATTTATTTCATTTCTTAAACTAGTTAGTAAATTACAACTGCAATACACGTTTTTTTTTTTTTTAAGAAACACACTTTTAAAAAAACATGAGGCTCAGAATGCCTAAAAACTAAGAAACATTTAAGAAACATGCTGAGGCTGAGAATGAGAAAATAACATTTTTTAATTCGCTTTTTTTAAGAACCTTCCAATCCAGCCTTCCATGAGGCTGATTATGTCAAAAAGTTTAGAAACATTTAAGAAACATTTAAGGCTCAAAAGGCCAATTTCTTAAGAAACATTGAGGCTGCTTGGTAAAACTTGTTTCTTAAAAAAAAAAAAAAACGTGTACCTGATTTTGAAATTAGTGGTTTGCTCCAAAAATTATTATCATTATCAATTATTATTAGGCACTAAGTGAAATACAAACACCGTTGGCATAGAAACTAGAAAAGAGATGTTACCAATCTTGGTAGATCCCATTTAGACCACTTGATAGCCTATTTCGTCGGATTCATGTTTTTAATACGTAACAGATGCGAATCCTAGGAAATAAATTGGCTAATACTAAGGATCTGATTCAGGTCCTCGTCAGAAGCTGAAAAAGATGAGCCAAGATTAGGGAGGCTTGCCAAAATTGAGGAATAAAAAGCAGAAGAGCGGCATTTCTGATTAGTAAAAGATAATCTGGCATACCAGCCAAACCCCTTATTTATTTGTAACGTCATCGAAAAGAAAAACAAAAACACCCTTCTTTTAATAGGATTGTATCGTAAGCATAACTACCTCCCAGCAGGTAAAAGAAAACCAACCCCCCAGCGGAGCCCTTTTGAGAAGGGGCACCTAAAATAAGGGGCGCCAAGAAGGATTTTTCAGGCGCCCATATCGAAAGATTGACAAATGAAAAAATAAAAATGGCGCCCCTCATCAAAATTTTCTGGCTCGCTTCGCTCGCACACAAAAAATCTTTAAAAAGGGCGCCATATTTGCCTTGGCCACCCCAGAGAAATTTTCCCACCACGCCACTGTATACCGGTTAACACGGGAATCTCTAAGCCTCTATGACACCATTTTGACCACTGTATACTGATTCTTCTGAAGCACTTGTAACATTAAACAAGGATCATACTTCTTACACACCTCTGTCTCACAGCCCCGGTGAAACTTTTTCACACAGTGTTTCTATTGAAAACCAAATGGGGATAAAAAATTCTGTTGTTTCCTAAGTCGAAAAATCCGGTGGGGATGGTTTTGGAGTGCAGTTTTTTACATTTAATTTTGAATGGTGATGAAATCAATTCCCCAGTGGGGATGAAATTGTAGGGTATTCTTCCCACCGGGGACGAGATTTTGGCCGAATTTCCCAGTGTGGCTTGGGTCCCAGGGGTGGATTATAAGGATTTCGAAATCACATTTTGTTTTGAATAGAACCTAATATGATGAATCGAAAACTGAATCATCACCATATTTTCAACATTTTAAGGCTTCGTGGATTCGAAAACATCCAACTTCGCACATAAATACTCTCAGAATGGTGAAAATTATCATCGACATGTCAATTATCATAGACATCCCTGTCTCCCAAGACACAGGGGTGTCCTTACCAAGTAGGAATTCCTCCTTTTTCAAGTAGGAATGCGTAGAACTATCCAGACACGGCTGGTTCTGTGCACGCGAGACACAGATACCATGATGCATAGTGATAACACTCGAGCTACGCAGAAGAGCATATAGCTCGTTGCAGGCGCAGAATGGGATGAGTTACATCCATATCACCACACTCTTGTATCAGAGTAGTGGTACCCGATCCCCCTTACATGGTATGGACGAAGGCATGTTCACTTGCCAAGTGAACCGTAGTACTACATTGGGAATTAAACTCGGACCTCCCAGTAGGGAGTCAGGAGCGATGACCACCACACTTCCACGCGTACAGTGAATATAACACTATATTTCACTAGGATTATACTATCCGTCACCCACGCTTTTCTACGCAATTAAACGTCTATTCCACTTTGCGTCTTTCGATTTTTTGACGTCACTTTTAACTTTCGAAGCTCCTGAAGTAGCGGAAAAATCGAATTTGCGTCAAAGCACTTGAAACGCCTCTATTTTTGGAAAATCGTCAAAATCCCGGTTTTTGGTGAGGTGCTCGCTACTAGGACATAATATGTATGAAAAATTGTTTATAAATATCTTAAAGTAATCACCACAATTAACTGTCTCAAAATACTCACGTCAATTCGAATAACCAGACCTCGCATCTGACCAAGTCATGTTGTTAATGAGAAGCCGAGGTAAATTATACATTAAAAAACAGGTCACTCAGAGGCACATTAAATATCATCTCATTGACATATTTTTAATGAGATTAATACCCGCGAAAGACGAAAAATGCGTGCCTTAAGGATCTATGGACGAGTGCATTTAATAATAAATCAAGCTTTGTTTAAATTGTTTTGAAGTCTTCTCCAAGGCTTTTTTAAATCAGGGACGAGCGCCTAAGTTTACCTAAATAAGTTGTATGTAAGCTGGAATCTTTGCAAGAGATGTTTTTCATTGGATGCAAAACCAAAGCATTTCAAGTCAACGACCTATAGAAAAAGCCCTTCAAAATTCTGCATTTAAGCCTTTTCTAGAAACTTTAAGAAAAGGGTCTTATATAGTTTTTTAATTTCCTGTATCCAGCTAATTAAGACGTCTTAATGAAGTCATTAAAACAAATAATGCAAATTAAAAAGCAAATAGTGAAAATAGGATAACGGTATTAGCCTTATTATTAAAGTAATCTCTTTGTATAGCTTGCAAGTTAATGCACAGGTGGTGAGTTATTACTCCAATCATGAAATGTAGGCAGTTTTTCAGTGAAATGATTTTAAGGAAAAATCTGCCCAATCTCTCTAACGTATTCAAGAGACTTTTTCGCCCTCTAGTGTTTTGCAGATCTTAAGAAAATTAAGACACTGTCGTTAAATGTGGGAAACTCAGTTTTATTGTTTCTATAGCTTGGCCCTGATCATTTTTTTATTTCGGATGGATTCAGCCTATGCAGATTTACAAGCTTCAACTCTCAATCCCTTTTTTGGAACGCAGGGAAACAAACTACACTTCAACTCAAAATTATCTTTCCAACAGCGTATAACTTTTATTAATATGTATATCATGGGTGAGGGCTGATAAAGTATTAAAAAACCGGATTGTCCTATTGATACTTTGAGTCAGATTAGGAGTACACTTTTTTAAGTACGGACTCAAATTTCTCTGGAATAGGAAATCAAAGTTTTGGACTTTTTATTTTTATATTGAAAATTAAAAGATTCCCTCGTGACTTTTTTGTTTGAACTTAAATTAAAAAGGCAAGCTGCATCTATAAAAGATTTTCATCTTTGAAATTTAGGGTCCACCACTACGACCGACCTTTGACCAAATTCCGATCTTTCAATGGGAAAGAAGTTAAATTTTCCTATTTTTCCAAACCTTAATGATACTGGGATTTAATTTTCTGATTTTTCATGCCCTTGCAGGGATTTTCAGGCTTCAAAAGTAACCCTTAAGGGTGGTACATGCCCATACCATACACTTGCACGGGTACCCTCCCCCCCGGACCACCACTAAGCATGGTTGGTTCATATTTCTAAACGATTATTTCTATATTTTATGACTCAGGCATCTGCCTTATTGCAAATTCAGTTAAGCAATTTTATTGTTATGAAACCAGCAGGGCGGACATACTTTGGAGCCGCTAACGGTTTAAGAAGGAAAATTCTTAAGCATTATATAATACGAAATGAATGTTAGGTTACCATGGTTATGTAAGACAATAGCCATTAAAGGGCCTTTAACTTGGAGATAATTATAAGTAAAGGATTTCGAAATCACAGTTATTTTGCTTTGAATAGAACCTAATATGATGAATCGAAAACTGAATCATCACCATATTTTCAGAGGCTCTAAAATAAAATAAATTTGTCCCAAATCTTCATATTGGAACCCTGTTATATTTTGAATTGTATCACACATCTCTGTGCCACAGCCGGTGGAACCCCTGCCCCATTGAAAATTCTGACCAAAAAAGTACCCTACAATTTCAGCATCACTGGAAAATTGACTTTGATCTAATCCTCGTTTGAAATTCAATGGAAAGAATTGCATTCCATATTCATCCCCACTGGATATTTTGATCTGGGAATAATAGAATTTGTTATTCCTATTTTTATCCCCACTATGGGAAGAAGTTCCACCGGGGCTGTGAGAAAGAGATGTTACCGTAGATACAACCAAATATTCTTCATCTAACACCCTTGCGGAAAAAATATTATTTTATGAATATGGGGTAGGATCTGGTTCAAAGTAAAGAGTGCGAAAAGTATGAAGTTAGATCGCCGCCAAAATTCGATCCTTCAAGTCGTCCCGACGCAATTTTCGGTAGTCGAATCATCCCAAGTTTCAAGTCGTCCCGTCGCACTAGAAGTTCGCAGGTTGTAATTCTTTTAAGTCGATAACCATACCAAGTTTCTAGTGGTTCCTATCCGAAGTTAACTCATCGGAACTTGGTACATGTTCCAATAATGTAAGTTTAACTGTTTTCATAAGTGTTCATGTCATCCATCAGGTATATTATGGAGATAAAAATATAAATATAAATGCACACCACACGAACATAACATTATCTCCACAATATTTTGATTTTTGATATACGAAACAATAAAGTTTTTTTTCGGAATAGCCTAGAGTCCAACTCTTTGGGATGAGCCGACTGCCGAAATTTGCGACGAGTCAACTTCTGAGGCAACGACTCGACTTAAAATTTGGAATGTTTCGACTTCCAAAAGATTCCGACTTGCGAACTTCTAATGCGACCTGCGGACTTCTAGTACGACGGACAACTTGAAGGATCGAATTTTGGCGGCGATCTAAATTCATAGAAAAGTGTTCAGTACCATTTAATTATTCCGTTATTTCTTAAAAAAACAAATCCTAAAAATATTAATCTATTTACATAAATTAAAAATTGGGCTCTTCCAGAAAAAAAATTGAATATGGGGGGTGGAGGACATAATGATTTTTGGAAATGACACCGGACATTAGGAATTTTGACATCCCCCCCCCCAGAAAACGGATCTTACCCCCGGACAATTATCAGTTGACACCCCGGACATTCAAAATCACCCCTAATCAGAGAAAGTTTGCCCCTAAAAGATTTTTCACTACCCCCGGACAAAATATCAAACATATCCTCCAACCCCCATGTACAAAATTTTCTGGAAGAGCCCATTGAAACTTCGCCCACTAATTAATTTGTTGGCAATTTCCATAAGGAACACACTTGACGGGAGTGCACGAGAAAAAAAGGGAAAACATGATTTTCTCTGAGAGGTGGCTGAAGAATTTTGGACTGTTATGATCAGACATTTGAAATATGTACATGTCCAAATGGCATATTTCACCTAAAAATGTTTTTGTTTTCAAAATTCAGTCAACTTATGACCAGTTACGTAAGTTTCATGTCAAAACAAGATAATGAGGAAATTTCCAGAAAATAGGATTCTTAAGGACATATGTTAAGGAAGTTATACAAAAGGCGTGAGGTGTTTTCTAGGGGATCTGAACCAAAGATTAATGAGGGTATTATAAATTACACGACTGCATACTCAAGAAAAGAGATAAAAACAGTAAACTAACTATAAATGATGGCATGGTCGTTCTTGAAATCTGTCTTGCTATATATTCTCTCATTATCCAACGCTTTGTTGATTGGTGCCAAATCATTCAAAAGTGTCCACCTTGAAAAAATGTATAGCAGTCATTAGCTGATTGTTTAATCGATTTTTACCTAGCCGCAGACAAAATGCTAAATCAACATAAACTCTTGTGTCACAGACCCGATGGGTCTCCCTGTAGCCACTAGAAAAATTGGCTAAAATTTCGTCCCGGCTGGGAAAAATAGCCTAAAATTGCATCCCTACTGAAAACTTGACTCAGATAAAAATCATTTATGGTCTTTACAATTTTCCAAGAAATCCCCCTTTTTACCAAATATTATGACTTTGATTGTTGCTCAGCAAAGGCAATGTGAGACGAAGTACTTGAAAAAGATGTAATTCACGATATGGTCTCAACTACCACCAAGCTTCATAAGATAAAGATTCATCAAAAATGTCCATAAGCGCCGTATTACTTACCGAATAGCAACTTCAGTTGATCGTCCATCATCAGGACATCGTGACGCATTGCCGTAAAGTAGAGAAGCTATATAAATGATAGAAGATGGGGATGATTGCAATTTAAAAGAGGTTCCAACCATTGATCGGTAACTTAGAGTGATTATAGCACATCTATGGCTAAACTCTCTCCCTAACCCGGAGACAACCAGAGCTTACTTTTCCTTGACAGTAATCCGCCGCTGAATCGGTCATGTTGATTTTGACTTTCGTCAAAATTTGACAGAAATTCTGTTCACGGGGTTTAATCGCTTTTAAGAAATGTAGTTTACTCGCTCTCTGCATATCTTCAAGGAGGTTTTTTTAGCAATTTAAATCTGAAACACAAGTATTATCAAATCAAAGGAACGTACTACCCAACCATATTCATACTTGGCTTTTAGGTGCGGTTGAGAACTAGGGGGAAGGCTTTTTCTATACCACCCCTTAACTTTTGATTTAGTTGGTCTTCTTTGGATAAAATTTGGCACGCAAAATCCTTGTCATATAAGATAACTTTCGAAAAATATAGTTTTAATAAGAGTAGTTTGTACATTCAAAAAATCAAGGCTAAGTTTCTTACCAATATAAGTTCTGGCCAGAGAATAAGAAAAATCACGTGCAGCCGCCATCATGAACGTTTCATCTTTTGTTGTAGATAGTTTCGCAAAACTTGAAATATCATTGATAGCCTGAACAATAGATTGACGTGTAGCCGATAGACCATGGTCAGACGAAGACGGCACAGAGGCTATGTTTGACATACAATCAGCTAGAAGCGCCCTCAAGACCTATAACATAGATGAAAGAAATTATGGGGCCTTTCATTAGAATGTCGGTGTCCGTGGTGCTGTATGCACGTTTTTAAAGAAGTAGCATTTTTAATTCAAGTTTATTTCGGAGGAAACCCAGCGCTCAGTAATGGATAAACGATGCCTCTCGCTGGGCCTTCATGTTGCTTTGGCTTCATGTTACCACTTGATGAAATATGTTACAACAAAAAATATAAACACAACAAAACAGAGTAAATCTATTCCAACTATGAATTGTAGTCCATCTCATAATAATCTGCGGCAGAAACAAAACAGGCTGTAATGCTCAAAACATGTATAGATTTCTTGAGAAATTGTTGAAAAGATTGATTTTTTATCATAGAATTGGAAATGGTAGTAATAAAACAATAAATAAATTTGAGTATATACCTCTCCGTTAGTTTTTGTGATGGAACGTAAAACATCCATGCTTAAAACGTTGGTGGTACCTTCCCATATACTGAGTACCTGAAAGTTGCCAGAGATGATTAGGTATAGAGAAACTGTCACAAACAAGACGTTGTACCAGTATGAAAAACCGTGATGTCTAGATACGATTTTATAGAAATAACGTTGAGTATACTTTAGTAGGTGCCTGATATACGAACTCCCTCTTTTGTTTACTTTTTTGTTATTTTTTTTCTAAACACCCCCCCCCCCACGCGGACCCGGTTTATTAATTTTTGAAAAATTAATTATTTTCACCTGCACACGAGTCTTAACCCTCTAGATGGCAAGACGATAGTTGTGTATTTGTATCTTAAGGGGGGGGGCGTACGGGTTTGTCGGTGTGTCGGTATTGACCCTTTTTTGCGTCGGTGTTTCGGTGTTTTAAGTAAAAAGTGTCGGTATTTCGGTGTTGGACATGCCTTGCGGTGACGGTAAAATCGATTTTTTGGGTCGGTATTTCGGTGATTCGAGAAATACTGGCGGTGAATCTGCATATTTCAAAGGATCTCATAAAGTTTTTGAATCTGCATTTCAGCTATTGAATATCTTATCTATATAAGAATTGTAGCTATGACGAGTAGAATTGTAGCTATGACGAGTAGAATTGTAGCTATGACGAGTAGAATTGTAGCTATAATATAGCTATTTTTGGTAGCTACCCTGTCTCATCCTCTTTTTAAAATTGTGTGCATAATGGTGTTTCTTAACCACTTCTTTACGGGAAATGTGCACTTTATGAAAAAAAATCATAATAGTGGGTAACAGGTAAAGAAAGCCAAGTTTGCAGAATTTCTCGAGACGTCTCGAATGCAGCACTTATCAAAAATCAACAATCGTTAAATTCTTTCATTTTACGGAATAATCCATTAACCTATGATTTAGATGCGTTTTTCAGCATTTCTGGCACCTTAAATTTCAAATTTTGCCTCCTCGGGCAAAACCATGATTGGCCCTTAGACCAACTGGCATTTGTAATTTGGCATTTGCTCATGAGGGATTCGATTTTAATAGCTTTTCCATTGTATTTTCTGTCATTGCATTTAAAGAATCGTCTTTTTAGAGTCATTACTGAAAAGGTGATTCCCTCAAGTTCAACTTTGACAGATCAAACAATGAAAAGCATGGAATTTCTCAAAAACTGCAGTAATTAAGACTGAAACTTTTTGCCGTAGGGCTAGGCTATGGCAAATCTTGCAAATTTTACAATCTATAGAAAGAACTGAATAAAAAACGTGCAAATACTTTAAAAAATCAAAAATGTAATTTTTTCTCTTTGTTTTGGTTCCTTTGTTTTATTTGAAATGCCAGAAAAGGGGATTCCTTTGCTCAAAATGGCATTTCAAATGCCAACGAAATGCCAACACGCTGGCATCATTAGGCATTTGACAAACCGAACAATTGCGCGGAACAATAGAATTCAAAAGAATACTGCAAGCAATTACAAATGCCAGGCTGGTCTAAACGCAGCCTTTCTC
Source organism: Clytia hemisphaerica (assembly GCF_902728285.1). Lineage (NCBI taxonomy): Eukaryota > Metazoa > Cnidaria > Hydrozoa > Leptothecata > Clytiidae > Clytia > Clytia hemisphaerica. The sequence continues at coordinate 33,301 of NW_027104065.1, forward strand.
TTGTTTAATTGAACAATGAAATGACGTTGCGCGCGTTCTTTTGTTTTGATGATTGGTTTAAAAAAGTGCTATATGTATGAAATGTCAGCTATTTTCAAAACAGCAAAACAGACCTCACTAAAAAGCGTCAATGTGGCTTTAAGCTGGTTTGACCTTTCTCACACCAAAGATTTTTGCCTGCGGCGCCAAAATTTTAAAGAACCCGTTTCTTGTTTCCGTGCCCCTTATTCCTGCCTCTTTTTAGCCATTGATCTTTATTAATGGAGAAAAAACTAAGACCAGTGGCGCAAAAGCTTAAAGATTATCAGGTAATTTTCCTGAGAAAATTTTAGAAAACAAAAATATTGTGTAGAACAAATCGCCTTACAAAATCGCCTTAGGTACAAAATTTCAATTTCAGGTATCAACAGCTCATGTATTTCATTTGAGGGGCTTTATTTTCTGCTAAATCGGTATAATATGGGGCGTTTTTAGACAGATTGAAAGTTGAAAGTTGAAAAATTTTCTGTCGGCGCAAACCATGGTTGCGCCTCCTTGTCCAGAAGATTTTTACATTTCAAATTACAAGGAAATAAATATCAAGTTATCATTACCGCCATCTTCGTATAAATAAAAATCCCAAGTTTCTTAACTCAAAGATTCCGGGCGCTACTTTCAACCATTCACTGCTCTTACAGTTTATGTCACTTAATGATGGAGGGCGCAAATAAGGACAAAAAATACCAGGGGCGCCTATTTCATAGTTTGCACCATCGAGAAAATTAAGCCAGGTCGCTACTGAACAAAAGCTCTTTTGCGGCGCCCTTTTCTAACGGTGCTTTCGGCTAAGGTAGATTTACTTCTAATAACGTTCAAAAAGATCTCTTTTAGCTAAACAAGAGGACAAAAATGGGAAAATTTTCTCCGTTTGCGCAAACCATGGTTGCACCTCCTCCTCCATTGCTTTATACATTCAGATATCTCTTTTGTTCCCTCGTTGTTTGCAAAGATCTTTTAAAAACTTTTTAAATGTTTTTCTTCAAAGTCAATTAAAGTAAGCACTAAAGTAAAAATAGCACTTTAAACCCTTTAAAGTGTTCCCTAAAAATTCTGGATTTGTTTATCCACTAGTCGTTGAAAAACTGAGCTTTAAAGATTTGAAACCCTTGAATCGGCGATAGGAAAAACTGAACTAGTGCACTACTACGCTCGTGATATTGAGCATTCGTACTAAGAATAAAAATCTTAAGCTTGCTCTAAAAGACGTCGGTGTCGGTGTTTTAGGAAAATTTTGTCGGTATTACGGTGATTTAAGAAAAATCTGTCGGTATTTCGGTGTTGGCAACCCTCGTACGCCCCCCACTCTTAACTGGACGGATTTTGGTCCACCGATGGAAAAGTTTATTAGATATTTCAAATTATATTTTAGACTCGGGACTCGAAAATAATCATATAAAAAAATTCAGGATAATCGATTTCGTCGTTGGGTCAAAAATTTCAAACCATCTCAGACCATCTGATCATCGTTTTACTTCAATCAACGCAACCTTTATATACTATGGACATCGTTTCAAAAATTTCTTATCGGAGATTTTTGAAAGTTGTACCCTATGTTAGCCCTACTCAATGTTGATAAAAAAAAAAATAAACCAAACATTTCATTAAAATTGACCCACATCGAGTAGTGCTAGGGTACAACCATTGAGTCTGAAGCCATGAAGGGGTAGAGAGGAATCTTTAACCTGTCTCAAGCAAAAAAGAAGTGAAGTCTTAAGATTTACTACGCATTTAAAAATTTGTGAAAACCACGCATGGGTCAAGTGTTTAGGATTGGAAATGGGCTCTTCCAGAAAAAATCCGTTCATGGGGGGTGGAGGATGAATTGTCCAGGGGTATTGAAAAAATACCAAAAAATTGCAATGTCCAGGGGGTAAATTCCAATGTCCAGGGGTAATTTTTTGTGTCCACGGGGTTGATTTGATGTTTGTCCAGGGGTATAACCCGTGTCCAGGGGGTTAAAAATCAAAATGTCCAGGGGTAATTCATGAAAAAAATAATATATCCTCCACCCCCATGAACGGATTTTTTCTGGAAGAGCCCAATAAGTGGATTCATTCCAGAAGTTTCGGGTCTAGCCTATTCAATGGGTTAAACTCTTCTTAAAAACTCCGAACAAATGACGCAATCAGCATATTTATAAACTAACCTGTGCGTCGCGTAAATACTGTGGCAGTCCTGTATCCTCGAGATAGCCATGTCCACCGAAACTTTCCAATAGTTCCGAACTTGCTGCTACAGACTGGAAAAGAAAATTTTTAAAAAAGCTATTTTTTTCGACTCCAATTTGTGCTACCTTAAAGAGGCTGTAACTTCCGATGCAAGGAAATGTCAAAAATATTTATAGGAAATATCTGCAGATAGATTTATTACGCTCAGAACATCGGTTCTTTGAGCACTCTATAGACTCTGTTGAGGAGCAAGCTCTGCTTCTCCGTTCACCACAAGGCATTATGCGAAGCTCAACACTTAGTGTTTTGAGCACTCTGGTGCGACAACAGCAGTCTATGCTTGCTTACCCGAGCCGCACTGATGAGTCCTGGGAAGGACGAAACATGTGTCTACGGATAGATGTAGGAAATATAACTATAGTTTTGTAAAAGGTCTCAATACACTCTTCTCGAGGTGCATAAATTTATTGTTGTCCTCGTTTTCAAACAAATTTCATTGCTATAAAATTACATATTCACAATGATAATTGTGTTGTTTACACCTCATGAGATATTTTGAATTTCAAGTACTTTTGTTTTAGAGTTAATGTTTGCCCTTTGGGAATTTAAATTGGTTTAAATGTATAATTTCATAGCAATGAAACCTGTTTGAAAACGAGGGCAACAATAAATTTATGCATCTCGAGAAGAGTGTATTGAGTGCACGGCTAAAACTAGCGAATTTAAAAGTTTAGTCTCTCAGTTCTCATTGAAAATGAACAGATACCTGTTTCCCAGTGTACATTTTCAACAGCGGAGTTAGGATGCGTAGAAGCATCAGTTCATGATCTGTAGCCACCTGGTTTTCCTCTAATCCAAAAAGATGAGCAACTTTCATCAGCATATAGAAACCACCTTCTAATTCAACCTATAATAAACAAAACCATTTTACGATAGTGTCTTTCTTTTTCCTAATACGACTTTTGGAGTTCTTCGGGTGGAGGAGTTTCTAGGGTTGGCGGATGAGGGGTAAGTGCGGACGGGACATCCAAAAACCGACCCTTAGAGAGACAAAATTGGTAAAAATTTGACCCCTAGAGAGACATTTTCACAAAAATGTCTTCGATTTTCAAAAGAATTTATCCAATACTTTCGACTAGAATTTGTGAAAAAACCGACCCTTAAGAGACTTAGACTGGGGAAAAAAACGACCCTTACAGTCTGCACATACCAAACAACCATTTTTGCCTAATTAGCACCCCCCGGGAGGGACTTACCGTAGGTGCACTGTTAAGGTAAGAAAGACAATGTATGGACTTAAAGCTTTGAAGAAAATCGGCCATTTAAATTCAGCTATGATTTCATAATGCGGAAGGGAGTCTGGTCCCAATTTGATTGCCTGCCACTCAAACAAAAAATTAATATGATTTGCCCATAAAATGGAAAATACATATGTTGTAAGTCTGCCAATTCCCTTGTAAGAACCACGGTACAAAAAAGTGTCCCATTTCAACTGTCCTCTTTTCATTGCTACTCTTCCCTTCCTTGGGAAAATTCCTGATCTGGCCCTACTTATGTTTTTTCATCAGAAAGGTAAGGTTTTCCTTAAGAATAAGATGGGAGCCTAGTATGGTCTTATTGTGATAAAGCTAAAGTTTCTCTAACTCGAACCTCTATAACTCGAATGTATCAATAAAAACTGCTTTACCTGAATTCTAGCAAGTGTTTGCACGTGTAAAGGGTTATGAATCAACTTGTGTCCGAAAGCCACTCTTTTTCTTGCAAAATCCTTACTCCAGTTCAATAATCTGATAAGAAAAAAATAACTGTTATTATTTCTAGCTTTCCAACTTTTCAATGCAATCTTTGAATGAAAATCTTATATATATATCGTGGACCAGTCAAAATAACATTCACCGACTGTTTTTTCCTTAGTACATACTTTTTCATAAGCATAAAAAAAGTCTAAAACCAGGGGGGGGGGTCGGTACTAAAATCCAAAAAAACATATGAGGACTAAAAGGTTTTTTGACAATTTTTGACACACCCCCACCTAATTTTTGGAAAAAGGAATTTTAGTACACATGTACTAGAATTATTTTTGACATTTTAGCACAGTGACCAGCTAAAATAGGCTTATTTTGACCCCCCCTGGTTCAGAGAATAGGTCTTTGGACTTTCAACAAAATGCCAACTCTGCTCTACTTTAGTTATTGCGAAGATTGATTGGTTATTTTTCACCTCTGATTTACAGCTTGCTATTTCTTTACAAAAACAAAGCATTCAACTTCGAAAACATTTTTTATTCCATAGTATATAAAAGCAGAACATTTAATGCACAACCCCCGATGGAACCTTTTTCCTCAGTGGGGATAAAAGTTTCTATTGAAATGCTATATGGGGATAGAAATTTTATTGTTCCAACAAAGTTATAAAAACCTAATGCTCGGTCAATCCTGGGTCAATAGTTAAATTCCTAAATTGTGATTTTAAGTACCATTTACTATAAATTTGTTCTTAAAGGCTTGAAGACCACCCCATTTGTGGGATTTAGTACACATGGTAATAAAATACTTTGAGGCTTTTTTTTAATACCACCCACTCACTAAAATCAGAGTCTGAAATTTAGTACTGACTCTCACGTAAAAACTGGCTCGGAGATGCTTAGACTAAAAGATTGACAAGGTTGGAAAATGCTTGAAGGATGCTTATATTCTAAGCAAAATTTTAGGGAAATTCCGAAATTCAGTAAAATTCTAGCCGAAATCAGAAAATATGTGCAATGCTTATAAAAAACACATGTTTATTGAGCACTAGAGCTGACTAGAGAGTTCAAAAATGGACTTTGTTAGTAAAATACCCCGTATTTTATGAAAGCGGCTTGTCAGTACAGGCATAAGTGTAAATGAAAAAGGGTGTAAAAATCATCATGAATGATTGATATCACCGGATAGAGCATGAAATTAGCAAAAGAATGTACTAAATACCTTATTGGTATTATATTTCGCGTGTTACAAAATTTTGCGGCTACTTAATTTCGCGAAATTTGAATACCGTTTAATTTTTTCAAAAATACAAAATCGCGAAATTAAATACAGGCGAAAAATTTAAAAATAGGTCGAAAATTGAAAATACTTATTTGTTACACTTAGTTACTATATTTTTGTCACTATTTTTTGTAGTTTACACCCAATACGTTGTGTTTCAAGCGAAATCAGTCATTTTCTTTCTTTATTCCCACTTTTTAAAAATGCCCAATTTAGTGAATCGCGAAATTTAATACACGCGAAAAACGTTTCCTCGAAAAAATTTCGCGAGTCGCGAAATATAATACCAATAATTATAGTATATGTTCGTAGTGTACCCTTTGTTTATACTTCAATAAAGATAAAAAAGACCCTATTAGATCGACTGCTGTTTAGTAGTAAATTTGATGTTGTTCAAACTCAGAAAAATCTAAAGGAAACAAACCTTCGAGTATTCGAAACAGCCATTATGGAATTATGGATTCGAGTCACTGTTAACATGGGCGAAATAGAAGCGATACCACGCCCTTCTTCTGATACCTGAAACAAAAAAACTCGAAAAAAAACAAACCTTCGAATGTTCGAGACTGCACTTATAGAATTATGGATTCGGGTCACTGTTAGCATTGGTGATATTGAAGAGATACCACGCCCTTCTTCTGATACCTGAAAAAGCGTAGAAAAAAGAGGCCATGTAGTCTCGATTTCTAGACTACCATTCTTTTAACACAAAAATTAGAAAGAAGAAAAGTAGACGATACTATTGTCCTTTAGAGGGTCAGTAAACGCGGGATAATGTATATGCCCAGAGTCAGGGCGTCAGAGCAGTTTACGGAAAAATAGTGGCGGTAGAGTTTGGAACAAACACACTGTAAACACTTCCGCCACAGCTTACTCCGCCCCGGTCTAAACTCCATTTTCAAATTTATCCACGCCTCGTAAATTATTTCCTTTTAATGATCTTGTGTAGTCGTCTACAAGAAAAGTTAACACTCGAAAAGTAAACAAAATTCTACAAGGGTTTTTCAACAGCAACGAAGCTTTAGTAGAGTGTAACTGATGTTGATGTGGTCTACCGTCTAGGTCCAGACTAGAGGCGTTATAAAAGATGTTAACGTTGAAGAGCTATACCTTTAGACAAGTACCGGCATACCGGAAAAATAGGCATGGTGTCGGTAATGTGTCGGGTGGCTAAACTTTTTCTTTCTAGGGGAAACATTCCTGGCACATTTCTGGGATCTTGCCGCCATTTTTACGGGCATACCGGAAAAAATTAATGATGAAAACGGCCTAAAAACACAACGGCCTAAAGACTGACCGCCTACAAGTTGAAGCTACTTTCGTACCTACCCAAAGTGTTCTTTTTCCGTTTTAAAGAGGTAATTTATGATACGCACCACTGGAGAATCTTCTGAGAACTTTTAAAGTTCTCTACCCAATACCTCACTTAAACAATAGAAAAAGTGACGTATTGGGTGGAACAAAAATAGAAAAGCTGCATGATTTCGTGAAGTCATTGCAGTGGTGCATATCATGAATTTATGATATGCACCATTGCAATTGCAATGTCTTCTGACATTACATCACGGACCGAATAGCTGATTGGTTGTAAGTGACGTAAAATAAGTCAATGCGTCACTTTCAACCAATCAGCTGTTGGGTATGTGGAAATTGTAATGGTGCATATCATGAATAGGCAATTCTAGCCGAAATGAGAAAAATTAGCCATCCTACGGTACCTCAAATATTGATCATTGTTTCATCAAATAGCGGTGAAAGAACGGCGTTATACAGTAGGATCGGTCCCGCCAAAAGCTTTCTTACTAATGACAAGCTTTAAGTTATTACATCTACAATTAAAACAATAAAATGGAAAATGACTACTTTAATGAGATTAATTTTCGCGGGGATTAAATTTCGCGGATTTTGCGGATTTGGCTATCCACAAAATTCTTTTTGAACAAAA
>NW_027104066.1:0-9482 GCF_902728285.1 Clytia hemisphaerica
GTGACTCCAGACAGGACCCTGCCGACGCACCGGACTGTCCGGTGTATTTGTCCGGTGGCAAAAAGTATCCTTTCGATACACCGGACGCAATAAGTCCGGTGTCAGTCCGGTGTTGCATACAGGGAATTTTGGACGCCGGACATTTATTGTAAAGTATTGAATTCAAGAGTGAGCCATAGACTTCAGACAAAAATATTCATCTCGTTCATTCTGTCTTCTTGTCATAACTCGCACTGTTGAACTAACTTCATACAGAGCGATCAAAAAATATACAGTGAAAATTCTGACATTAGAAAAAACTAGAAACAATGAGCTAGTGACTATACTACAAAAGAAATACAAACGTCTAGGGATTCGTATAAAAGATAATTACTTTGAGAATATAAAACGAGATAATTGCTACAATTGATAGATAATGATCGTAAGACAGTACGGTCAAGTATCGCTTTTTTTTGTATTACGGAAAACGCGAATTAGAGCTACGCTTTCGTGTTTTCACTTTCGCTTTCGCCTAATTTCATAGCAAACCCATAGCAACGAGGTGCACAGGCATAGTTACGAGTGACTGCGCAAAAATCCCAACATAAGATTGATTTTAAAACTGTTTCATTAGATAAAGCATTTAAAAATACACCTTCTCTATGCTGGATTTTTTTCTCGAGTCAATAAATCTCAAGATATTGTTCAAAAGATTTCCCCTTATTTCACAGATAAGAAAAAGTAAAGCTTACTATACTAACGCGAGCGTTCAAAATGAAGAATCACGTGACATTTTACTCTGTAATTAGATTGTGCGTATACGTCAATAATAAAATAAGAAGTCCGTGAGGAATTACTGGCTGATTGGAATAATTTCACAGTTTATAATTCATTAAAAGCAAAAATGACATAATCAAAGAAATTGTGCATATTAATATATTTAAATATTTTAGGAAACAGAACACAAAATTAGAATGTGTTCGTAGCTTTAGCGAAGAAGCAATTATAAAATACAACCTTGTTACCCCAAGAGAATCGACAAACTATGTTATGATTTCAACCCAAAAATAAGGTAAAATATACTAAAATCAGGCTATTTAGAGCAAAATAAGGGGCCTTCTCTTTGACAGCTGAAAATATTCTTAGAGATTAATAAACGGGGGGTCCTAATAAGGTCCGGGGGGGGGGGGTTGGAAAATTTTCGAAAAATTAACAAGCGGGGGGGCCGTTTATTTGGAGCCTAAGATCACATTATTAACACTAACGACCCAACAGAACTCTGTACTTTTTCAAGTTCAGATAGCCTTTTCAAGTGGGAAGTGAAAACAGCAAGGAAATAAAGGAGTAAGGCAGTCTCGGAGTTAATTCATTTCCGTAGTTATCTTCAATTTTGCAATTAAACAGTCTATAACTATTCACACATAGCGTTTTTTAGTTGCATTATAGTTTTCGTTAGGTGATTTCTGCAAACTCGGTTAAAATATGAGAATTGAGAATTTGGTTTAATTCCTCGTTTTTAGCGATTTAAAGTCGCTTTTGGGCTAATTGATAAATTTGTTCAATTTTTTTCAATTCGGGAGGGGTTTATAGACTTCCACGCTATATTCAAAGCCCTATTAGATCATTCTTGAACTTTTGGATCTTCAGATCCTAAGGCCTTCAGTCTAGCGTTAAACTCCACCATTCCAACCTAAGTTCCAGCAGCTCCAGATCGTGTGTTGTTATAAAATTTCGTGGGGATTTCCCTTTTTTCTCAAATATTATGTCTTTTATTGTGCCTCGGACTTGGATTTATCGGACTGGAGGGTGATCTTTTTATATTCATTAAAGACTTCAATATCGGGTTAGTTTGATATAGATAAAGTTGACTATAGTATGGGCTCCATTTTGCCGAGACGAAACAGATCAGTGCCCATTAATGGTTTATTTCTTAGATCTTTTATATAAAAAAAGGCTGATAAGCTCAAACTTTTGGATAGATTGAACAAGAATTACATAGAATTGGGAATCGACAATGCAATATGAGAAATATTCAAAACAGGTTACTTTAAGAGTACGTGAAATATTTACAACGTACTTCCAATTCGAATAACCTAGATACACGGAGGGGACTAGGCAAATAGATGGTACGGGTATGCGAACAGAAAAAAATTTATTTCAGTCACCAATGAGTTACGAAAAAGAGCTAAATTGCCAAATTTTCTGATTAGTTTCTACGGTTTTGCCCTCCAAATTTCTGATTACCAAACATCCGAGCGGGCCAGCCCGTCTTCCAGCAAACCTAGTTCCCGCCGCAAATTTTTTTCTGTAAGCGGCCCAAGCCCTGATTTAGCAGCCCAAGCCCTGATTTAGCGGCCCAAGACCTGAATTACCGTCCCAAGACCTGGGAAACGATTTTTGAGACTTTAAAAATAAAATTGACGAAATTGCGAAATTGTGTTACGGTTATAGAGGGAATTAAATCCACATTAAACGTGTTTTTACCACGCCCTCCAAGAAAGAAAACGTAGACAGAGAATCGATATACTAAAAAACTCATTACAAAAAGTTAAAGTCCTAGTTACATTTGCTGAAAAGAATTTACTTTTAATAAATATACCTTGCCAGAAAAATTAAATCATAATAAATATTACGTGTTTTGCTTGCATAATTAACGGCTCTTAATCACTGCAACAATTTTTGGATGGATGCACTGAATCTGTTGTCGGGTCTCAAGGGAGTAACGCTTCGTTATCATTTTGTTAAATGTCAAATGAAGAGAAATTGCGTGCTGACAGTATATGGTTTGACTTTGATGTGAAGTGGTATTCTGAAAAGAGAAATAACAACAAAGGTAAGCTAGCCGTCGCTTTTCCTAATACAAAATATTTTTAAACTTGACTTCACTGTAAGAGTGACACAAAGGACATCTTTAGCTAAAAGTTCCGTGGGGAAATATAAAATGTAACACCCCCGTCCTTGAGAAAACCTCTCAAATGAAGTTTACAACCAACACCAACATGCCACGCCCATTGATCATTACCAATTAACACAACGAACGTCAATCGAACCAACCAGCACCACAGCTGGATACGAATACTAATCGAATCAGTGGATAACGACCAACAAATTGGATATAATTGTCAACCAACCAATGAAGGTGTTGACTACCACATTGATACGAATGCTGGTTCTCCTGGTGGGGTGCAATCCTAGTTGCTCAATTCGAGTGGTGAAATCATTGTGATTGGCCGTGTATAACGACCGGAATGAGTGATGACTTCGACCTTTCGGACGCGATTGTCCCGACCAGGAAACACTTGATTGATGCGGCCGAGCAGCCATTTGCCGTGGCTGAGTGATTGGGTGTCATGTACCAGGACCAGGTCACCAACCTGGACGTTTTTTGAAGCTCGAGTCCACTTGTTTCGAGCGGTTAGAGTTGGAAGGTATTCCCTTCTCCATCTATCCCAGAATTGTTGAGTGATTGACTGGACTTGTTTCCAGCGCTTTCTTGGAGTCACGTTGTCATTGTAAGTGATGCATGTTGGAAGTAGAGTAGAAGCTCTTCCAATGATGAAGTGGTTTGGAGTTAGCGCGTCCAGGTCAGACGTGTCATCACTAACTGACGTTAGTGGTCTGCTGTTGACAAGTGCTTCTACTTCAGTGAGGACTGTCAGGAGAGTAAAATCGTTTAACACGACGTATTCGGCCATGATGATCGCATTGAGTGACGTCTTTACACTTCGAACCATCCGTTCCCATACCCCACCCATGTGTGGGGATTCTGGAGGGTTGAAATCCCATTCAATGCTTTGACGTCTCAAACTTTGGTCGATCTTGGCAGAGTCCATACGTTCTTCTAGTTCCTTCTTGAGTTCATTGTTTGCTCCTTTAAAGTTTGTCCCACAGTCGGAACGAATTAGCTTTGGGCTTCCTCTCCTCCAATGAAGCGTTCCAATACGTTGATGAAGTCGTCTGATTCTAAGGATGGTGCAACTTCTAAGTGAATTGCTCGTGTTGTGAGGCAGGTGAATATGCATCCCCAACGCTTTACACGGCTTCGCAGTACCTTGACGAGTATTGGACCAAAATAATCAACACCCGTGTGATAGAACGTAGGCGTTGATACGGTTATTCGGTCTTCTGGTAAGTTCGCCATCTTTGTAAATGATGGTTTGGCGTTTAGCTTTTGACATGTGATGCATGATTGTATGATCTGTCTACACATGGCTCTTCCACCGATAATCCAGTAACGCTGCCGAAGGAGTGACAACATGTGCTCTTTTCCGACATGGTGGAATTGGTTGTGAAACTTTCTGCCCAGTAAGATGACGGCAGGTTGTTTGGCTGGTAGGACGATTTGATGTTTGGATGCATAGGGAAAGTCTCCATACTTTAGTCTACCACCAACACGCATAACTCCTTGATCATCTAGGAACACATCAAGTTTCTTTAGAGAACCTTTCAGTTGACGTCCTTCTTGGATTTGCTTNGATCTTTCGCCAAGAGGAGAATCCTTTGTATTGTAGAAGAGGTTTGGTACACTCATTTGCGTGACGTTTACCCTTCGAAGTTCAATGTAGTTTTCGTCTAGGGGAATCTTCGGGATTGATGGCCATTCCGATTCAGGTTAGCCTAAGGTACGCTGGAACGTTGAGCCATACATCGTCTTCTACTGCTTTCAACCCTTCCTCTCTTGTAGCTAAGTCTGAGGGTTTGTCTTTCCGGGAACAAACTTCCATTGGGATACTTCGGAATGCTCTCGTATTTCAGAAATACGGTTGGCCACAAATGTTCTGAACCTTCTCTCCTCATTGTTGATGCATTGCAGGTTCAGCGTCGAGTCAGTCCAGAAGATGGTCTGCTCGAAGTCGTGGTCGAATTCTTTGTTGATCGTTTCTTTGATTCGCACCGCCATCACTGCTCCTTGCAGTTCAAGGCGTGGTAAAGATATTTGTTTATTGGTGCAACTCTGGTCTTTGCCATAATGATGTGAACACGAACAGCGCCGCATTCTTCGACTCGTATGTAGGCAGTTGCAGCGAAGGCTCTTTCTGAAGCATCGCAGAAGACATGTAGCTGAACAAGTTGAGATGATTCAGGGATTAGATCCAGACTTCTGGGGATGCGGATTGATTTTGATAGTTGTGACAACTCCTTTAGCCATTGTGACCAAACTTCGTTCGTCTTGACATCTAGTGGTTCATCCCAATTGACTTTCAAACGCCATAAATCTTGAAGAATCAGTTTAGCTTTGAGTGTGAATGGTGCTAGGAAGCCCAGAGGGTCAAATACTGTTGATGCTTTTTTCAAGATCAGTCTCTTTGTGAGGGTAGTAGGATCGGATCGACGTTGACGTTGTAGAGAAAGCAATCTTCCTTTAAATCCCACTTGACACCTAGAGCTCGAGTGATCGTGTTTTCAAATTCAATTGAGGTATTCGAAGTGCGTTTGTGTTCTGGAGCGGCTTGAAGGACTTCCTTTGAATTGCTGTTGTATTTCGTCAGGTTGAATCCTCGATTTCCCATCAGTATGTCGGATGATTTGATCAGCTCCTTCCCCTTGTCTTCGTTGGTTACTGATGAGAGGAGATCGTCAACGTAGAAGTTCCTCAGGAGTGTGTTGATGACATCTGAGGGAAAGTTGCCTTTCTGATCAGTTATTGCTCTTCTAAGGGCGTATGAAGCACAGCACGTGAACATGTGGCTCCAAGGATATGGACGAGCATCTTGTATTGATCTGGCTCTTCCTTTGAATGTGGATCATCGTGCCAGAGGAACCTCAATGAGTCGGTATCCTCAGGTTTAAGTCGAACCTGATAGAACATCTTCTCTATGTCGGCGACGATGGCTATTTTGTGTTTCCTGAACCGTAATAATACCCCAAGTAGACTGTTCAGCAAGTCTGGACCGGTACTAAGACTGGAGTTCAAGCTTTGATTCTTGGTCTTTGAAGCTGCATCGAAGACCATTCTCACCTTCCCTGGCTTATTCTCGTTTATCACTCCGTGGTGGGGAAGGTACCATGATTTGGTTAATTTTTCTTTGGATTCTGCCTTTGTCAATTTCCGGGCATAGTTGTGGTTAAGGTACCCATCTACATTTTCTTTGTACTTGGTAAAGTAATCTTGGTCCCTTGGAAGCGTTTGGTGAGGTAAGATAGTCTCCTGAATGCCATTGGTGAGCTGTCAGGAAGTTTCTCATCAGACTTCCATAACATGGGTACGACGTAATGGCCGTCTTCGAAGGTAGTTTCATCTTCTAGCACTTTTAGAAACTTCTTATCCGTCACTGACATTGGTTCCTGCATGTCGAATTCTGTTCCAAAGGATTCAGTGTCCCAGAATTGTTTGACGAGATCGTCCAGTCTGTTCTCCTCTTTGTGAACCCTTGGTCTGATGTGTTTGATCCATATTGATCCTGACGCACCTCCTTCGTATAAACCGAACAGGGTCCATCCTAAAGGTGTCTTGGTTGCATAGGGTAGACCAGACGCTCCCTTTCGAACTTCTTTGGTAAGTAGAGCTGCTGGCACGTCGGCACCAATGAGGACTTGAACTTGTCTCGATTCTACTTGAGGAAGATCGATGTCTCGAATATAATCCCATTTAGGGTCATCTGTTACTGGAACTGTCTGTCCTGGAACCTTGAAATTGTCTTCATGTAGAGAGTAGACATTCTTCACTTGAGAGACGAAGCTTCCATCTGTGGAGGATAACTTTAAGTTGACAATCTTGGCCTGCATTTCCTCCTCGTCTTTGATGGTACCAAAGGAAACTTTCTTTACCTTTCCTGGCAACTTGAGTGATTGACAAAGGCTCTTTGTTATGAGTGTACACTGGCTCCCACTATCGAGGAGGGCGTAAGTATTGACTGAATGACCAGCTTGGTTTGTAACTGTTACTGGGACGACTTTCAGGAAGACGTTGTAATCGTTTCTGGTCATGTTGATGCTTGGTAACTTTGGCCCGTCCTTTCTATCTTTGTCTTTAGAAAATTCGGGTTTGGCCTTGGACTCCAAATTTACTATTGCCTGGTGGATTGTAGTATGGTGATGCTTCTTACACCCCTTTGCAAAACAAGTCTTTTTTGAGCTGCAGGTACTGACACCGTGTCCTTGACCAAGACAGTTGAAACATAGACGCTTTGACTTGACAAAGTTGAGTTTTTCGTCATCTGGTTTTGCTTTGAAGCCTTCACACTTGAATAGGTAGTGATCACCGTTGCAGCATGGACAGTGCCTTGTATTGTCTGTTGGACCAAACTTGTGAACACGTGGACCATTTCGATTACTTCGATCAGTTGGCAGGTTTGGGTCCTTTGAAGCCATAACTCTTGCTTGTAGCCACTGCTCCAAATGGATCAGGTTTGGTTCTGCCTTTCGCCTGAGGATCAAGGAGTACTCAGACCATTTTCTCAGGAGGTGGTTGGGAAGTCTCTTTAGTATTTGTCTCAGAACATCAGTGCTGTGGATGTCAGCCGTATACTTCATTTTCACTAATGTATTAATGCAAGTAGACAGGGCGTAGTAGAATTGGGTTAGAGACCTTGAATCATGTTCGGGTATTTGGTTACCAGTGACAACCTTTCGTATTGTTGCTTGGGCAACCAGTGAAGGATTACCAAACATGTATTTAAGTCGTTTGAGTGAAGCGATGTAGCCATCGGTGTCACTTGCGAAGCCTTCTATTGCCTTCTTTGGTTCGCCCACGAGGTGTTGGTTTAAGTAGGTTCTTTTTTGAAAGATGTCCAAGTACGGTTGATTGTGGACCATATCGAAGAAATTTGAGATAAACAAGACCCATTTATCGGCGGCCCCATCAAAGGTAGGAAGTCTTTGGGGTGGCAGTCTTTGCTGAATGAGCATCTGCATTTGAACGTCATGGATCCTACCATCTGGGATGATGTTAATAGTGGATCGATTGAGGTCGTCTATCCAAGCATCTACAGCTTGTGTGGAGGAAGATTCATCTTTGTCTTCCGGTGATACCCTTTCGGTTTCTTTATCTCTCTCCCTTGTGGACTTTATTTTGACACTTGGCTGACGTTTGTCTTGAATGATGTAGGTACTGTGGAGAGGATCACCTTCAATGATTGGACTATTCAGTGGTGCATCGGTTCGCAGATTTTCTTGGAACGTAACTTGCCTTTGTGTTCGACTGTTTCCGTAACTTTGGTACAGGTCCTGGTTGGTAAACTCACCACTTGATAATCGAGATTTGAGTTGATCTCTGTTGTTTGGATTGGTTCTTGAAGGTAGAGTCTTGATTCTGAAGTTGGGTCTAGTCCGTCTTCGTAAACATCTGGTCTTCGGAGAGGACTGGGTAAACTTGAGTTTGGTTGGTTTCCCCTTTGCAGGTTAGGATAGTTGTCGAGAAAGGGGGCTGTTTCTTGTGAATTTGCAAGATGTGGTAAGTCTGAAAGGCTGCTGCTTTTCCTTCCTATGTGCTTTACATCAGATGATTTCTTTACATCAGCATTGTGTCGTCTGTTTGTAGTTTCAGTAAGGTTCTCCGTGACATGAAGCTGTGAGAAGGCTGCGGTAATATCGTCAGGCAGTGATTGAGGTCTGTCATCTGTCAGGGATTTCTCCTCTTCTTGGATTTGGGTTGCGGTTTCTTCTCTCCACATTTGGACTCTTTCTTTAACTTTTCCGATGAAGACGAGGATAACGTGTCGTTCTCACGTTCCTTCAGGTATGTTGTAACGTCACCACAACAAGAGTTGATTCTCAAGGAGAGGTCATCGATCCAGATGTCATTGTAATCAGGGTTATCGTTTTCCAGGAGTAGCATCAGGTCTTCGTGTAGTATAACAGCTTGATGATGCATGTCATCGAGAGCAGTTCGAAGGTATTTTACCTTAGTTCGACTACCTCTGGTTAAGATTAGTGAACTGATCTCCTCTATGGTTTTAGTGATCATGTACTTCTTGCTGTTCCTTTTTCTCTTTGCTTGAGAAATCTCTCTTGCCTCCGGCATTATGTCGAGACAGTTGGGTGGAGAAGAGAAGAAGTTGAGTGTTGGCTTGAAGCTAGTCTCTTCAAGACTAAATTGATGGAAGGCAGTTACTGATTTTTGTTAGCCAGCTGCTTATTGGAGTCAAGATATAGTGGTACTTGTCTTGATGTCTAGACTTTGTTCGTCTAGATTGAATGTGGTGATCGGTGTGATCTATGATTTGTGTACTTGAGTTGTGCGATTGGTATCCAGGTCTCTGGGAGCAGAGTGTGAATTGAGCAATCGGTATCCAGTCTTGCTTGTGACGTGGATTGAGCGATCGGTGTTCAATCTGCTCTAAAACTTGAACTGAGCAATCGTATTCAAGAAATAAGGTAGGTATCCAAGCTATGTGATTATAGTTGGATTGAATTGAGATCGGTATCCAAGCTATGTGATGATAGTTGGATTGAATTGAGATCGGTATCCAAGCTATGTGATGATAGTTGGATTGAATTAAGATCGGTATCCAAGCTATGTAATGATAGTTGGATTGAATTGAGATCGGTATCCAAGCTATGTG
>NW_027104067.1:0-815 GCF_902728285.1 Clytia hemisphaerica
GTGCAGGGTGGGGGGGCTCGGTACTATTTATTTATTAAAGGATTGAGGTTCAAGGCACGCCGTGGCCTCTAAGACCCTTTTCAATCGCTTTTTTTGGTAAAGTTTTTTCAGTTTTCCCTGACTTTAATTTCATGCTTCTTCTTTTTCCATTTTGAGCTTGCGCTCTTGGTCTCTGCCCCCTCTTTGCCAATCCCAATTCCACTGTGATTCTGTTGCTCGTCGGATGCCGGCGGGCCTTTGTCTTTCGTGATGGCTCTCCAAGCCTTGTTCTTGTCTTCTTTCATTTTCCATTGCTACCTTGATTGTCCTCCCTTTCCTCCTCTCTTCTTCCGTATACTCCAATCCTCTGTGTGTTTTAATTTTTATGTCCTTGATACCCAGTTGTAATCCCAGGATTCTGTACTTGATAATTCTCGTCGTAGATTTCGTTGTTTCTCGGGTCCCTCCAGATGTTCTTGATCCATGGAAATTAGGGTTACATGATGGGATCTAAAATTTCAGACCTATTGACTTTAGTGACGGGTGGTATTACAAAAAAAGCCTAAAAGATTTTAGTACATGGTACATGAAAAATATTAAAACTTTCTATAAGATTTAAACACGTCCCTGTGTCAAAATTAGAAAAATTTGTCCCCGGTGGAAAATACCCTCGAATTTTAGCCCACTGGGGAAATTGACTTGATTTCCTCTCCACAAACTTCCATGTTTAAAATTTCCTCCAAAACCAATCTCCACTGGGTTTTTTTAACCTTTGGAACAATCGATTTCTATCCATTGGGTTTCAATAGGAATTTTTATCTCAACTTAGGAAAAGG
>NW_027104068.1:0-9801 GCF_902728285.1 Clytia hemisphaerica
GCAATGTTTATTAAAGTTCCTCTCTGAGTCATAATTGTCAGGAGACATCTTTTATGAATAACTTTTACAAAATACAATTCTCAATAACTTTAACGTCGTAAAAATTGTAAAGAAAGTTATTTCTTTTTAATCATAATGACTTTTGTAAGAACATGTGTTTAACAAAATGTAAGACAATATATACCAACACAATAATTGTCCCCTTTGTACCGTCATTGCAACAAGATAAATCCTAGTGGCTAACCCCTACAGTGAGAGCGAAAATCCTGAAATAGTGCTTGCTTTTTTTCGTTATCAACTCGTGGGTCCCTTATCTCCCAACAGGTGCGTCGCGGAAAAAGTAATATAAAAATACTCAAGGTATTAATAGTTTGGTGTAGGCAAAACTACACAACGCACTGGGATCATTTGTAGTTTAAGCTGTGTTGATACCTGTATTTATTATTAATCATGTTTGAACTCGATACTTTTTTTTCGGACACCCTGTACAGTATGTGGCCCCCAAACCGTCGATCAAATTTGAAATTTCTCTCAAATCTAGAGGAAAAGAGGTTTTACAAAAATTTTGCTTTTCTCTACTTTATTTCCTGGAAGTTGTTTTTCAAAATTTTCAATTTCAACAATATTTTTCAATCGCTTAAATATAGGTAGCTTTTTTTTTAATGGCCCCCAAAACGGAGGTTTGCAATTTTAGCGATTTCTCGAGATATCTTTAAGATATGAATATACACTATTGTCGAATGAAGTTAATGAGTTTTATTTCAAAACTAATAGTTTCACGCCGTTGAGACGTTCATCAGTTGAAAATAAGTACTAGTTATCGCATGACTTCCAAACTTCGAGTGCAATACGAGAAATATTTTACGAGTTCCGAGATTTTTCCGTAATATTTTTCCGAGCCTTTAGGCGAGGAAAAATATCGGTAAAATCTCGGAACGAGTAAAATATCGAGTATTGCACGAGAAGTCATGTGATAACTAATTTATTGTCGACTCAAAAAAATTGTCCTGATATAAATTTATTTTTGTTTTTGTTTTAAAACTTACTTCCGCCTTGCTTCTTTCTTCTGTGTAGTTTCGAATGTTTTTATTCGAAAATCTAATTCGAATGTTAGATTCGAACAATAAAACATTCGATATGTTCCCGCCGAAAATATTCACACAAAAACAAAACAGAGAAGCATTTTCGATCATTTTCGATCCAGAAGTTTTGTGTTGAAGAGAATTGCAGATTTTTCAGAGGTGTATTTGAAAGTTTCTAGATTGATAATTCAAAATGTAGATGGTGTACAGTATTGTTTCGATAGAGAAGAAACCCTTCATCATTGGATTAATCAGATTGATAACATTCAGTCTTTTCCTATGTTTTTGTTTCGATGCATGGAAAAGAATAGCAGCAGAGGATGAAAGGAGTTCCATGATGGAAATGTAAACAACATTTTTTCAAGAGCAAAACAATTTGGATACTTTCTTGATTATCGTCAAGCTTTAAATGTTTCGAATTTTAGAAGGAAGATGTAATGATTGTTGAGTTGAAAATTCAAGGACGTACCTCGTCGAGAACGAGAATTAGGAGAGAACTTTTATAAAAATCACTCGTCACTTGGTTTAACCCTATTAGCCCCAGGGGGGGGGGTAGAATCTACCACGCTGGAGTTCTTTTGTTTATATCTCGGAGAAAAATTTTTCAAACAACTTGAAACTTTCTGACTTTTAATAAAATCTTATTAAGAGTACTTGTGCAAAATTTTAGGGTCATAGGTTGTCCAGATCAGGTTTTATGACTTTATTGTGAAACATGACATATAACCCAGCTTAAATCGCTTAAAACTCAAAATTTTAAAGTGCTGATAACTTCTAAACTATTTATTCAATCATTTTCAAATTTTGACACGTGATAGGCATTGATAATACAAAAATTAACAAAATGTAAGACAATATATACCAACACAATAATTGTCCCCTTTGTACCGTCATTGCAACAAGATAAATCCTAGTGGCTAACCCCTACAGTGAGAGCGAAAATCCTGAAATAGTGCTTGCTATTTTTCGTTATCAACTCGTGGGTCCCTTATCTCCCAACAGGTGCGTCGCGGAAAAAGTAATATAAAAATACTCAAGGTGTTAATAGTTTGGTGTAGGCAAAACTACACAACGCACTGGGATCATTTGTAGTTTAAGCTGTGTTGATACCTGTATTTATTATTAATCATGTTTGAACTCGATACTTTTTTTTCGGACACCCTGTACAGTATGTGGCCCCCAAACCGTCGATCAATTGAAATTTCTCTCAAATCTAGAGGAAAAGAGGTTTTACAAAAATTTTGCTTTCCTCTACTTTATTTCCTGGAAGTTGTTTTTCAAAATTTTCAATTTCAACAATATTTTTCAATCGCTTAAATATAGGTAGCTTTTTTTTAAATGGCCCCCAAAACGGAGGTTTGCAATTTTAGCGATTTCTCGAGATATCTTTAAGATATAAATATACACTATTGTCGAATGAAGTTAATGAGTTTTATTTCAAAACTAATAGTTTCACGCCGTTGAGAGGATCATCAGTTGAAAATAAGTACTAGTTATCGCATGACTTCCAAACTTCGAGTGCAATACGAGAAATATTTTACGAGTTCCGAGATTTTTCCGTAATATTTTTCCGAGCCTTTAGGCGAGGAAAAATATCGGTAAAATCTCGGAACGAGTAAAATATCGAGTATTGCACGAGAAGTCATGTGATAACTAATTTATTGTCGACTCAAAAAAATTGTCCTGATATAAATTTATTTTTGTTTTTGTTTTAAAACTTACTTCCGCCTTGCTTCTTTCTTCCGTGTAGTTTCGAATGTTTTTATTCGAAAATCTAATTCGAACGTTAGATTCGAACAATAAAACATTCGATATGTTCCCGCCGAAAATATTCACACAAAAACAAAACAGAGAAGCATTTTCGATCATTTTCGATCCAGAAGTTTTGTGTTGAAGAGAATTGCAGATTTTTCAGAGGTGTATTTGAAAGTTTCTAGATTGATAACTCAAAATGTAGATGGTGCACAGTATTGTTTCGATAGAGAAGAAACCCTTCATCATTGGATTAATCAGATTGATAACATTCAGTCTTTTCCTATGTTTTTGTTTCGATGCATGGAAAAGAATAGCAGCAGAGGATGAAAGGAGTTCCATGATGGAAATGTAAACAACATTTTTTCAAGAGCAAAACAATTTGGATACTTTCTTGATTATCGTCAAGCTTTAAATGTTTCGAATTTTAGAAGGAAGATGTAATGATTGTTGAGTTGAAAATTCAAGGACGTACCTCGTCGAGAACGAGAATTAGGAGAGAACTTTTATAAAAATCACTCGTCACTTGGTTTAATACAAGACATTTCACAGCCAATTCGATTGACTTCCAAATTTGCCATACTCACCAACTTTGCCAAATCTACAATTTCAATGTCAAAAGATCACAGCTTCATGGCAAATTTGTACATCGCTAGGCCGCCATTATGATTTCCGTTTTGTGATGCTTAGTCAGCAGTTTTCTGTCGGCGTTTGTAAACAAACGATTTTTTAACCAATCAAATTGCCGATCAACATTGTTTTGCTTTAGCATTGGAAGGTCTTCTATTTTTCAAAATCTTTGGCAAAAGTGGCAAAATTGGAGCGAAAAGAACACAGGTCTCGTGGGAACAGTGTTTTGTATGGAGACGTATGGAGGTAAGTTCCAAAAATGCCAAGAATGCCAGATTCAGCACATCTTTTTTATTTGGCATTTATGGTACTCAAATTTTGCCACATTTGCCAAATTTTTGTCAATCGAATGCAAAATAATTGGCAATCAGGGCAAAAATGGCATATTTTGAAGTCAATCGAATTGGCTGTCAGTTCCCTTGCTATGTTATGAGAAATCTTATTGGCAAACATTCAAGAATCTCAAGTTTTTTTGTATGCATTGATAAAAAACTGTTTGGTTCACACGGACGAATTTTATACCAAAAGCTGAAAATATTTGGGTGGTCTAAAGTAGTTTTATAATTTCTTAGTTCATCAGATTTGATTTTAGTGTCTTTTATGGAAGAACTCCAAAGTAAAAGTTAATCTGAAAATATTTTTGTTGCGTTTTCCCTTTGACTCCCAAGTCAGTTTCTCCGAAAGTCAGTTCTTCTCGGTGGTTTTGTTTTGATTTTTCTCCCGCCGCTTACCCAGTCCCCCAAAAGTCAACGCGGTCATATTTCCAGACTAGAGAAATATGAAATATCGCAAATATCTCGATGCTCTCGACCAATCAAAACGCTCATATTTTTTTGGGTCGGCAATAAAATTTAAAAAAACTAAAGTTCGTTTTGAATGTTTACGAAGAACAATGTACTGGCTTCTTTTGACAACAATTGACGTCAGTCTTTCGAATCGTGTTGTTTTAGCGTGAACTTGTTCACGTGGCGGCATTTCGAAATCAGTTCGTTTCTGGAGTTCAACAGCTTGTCGGGCTGGTTGAATGTTGCAATTTCAAACTTTTCACTGAGACAAAGTGAACATTTTACCGAGGCACGGTTGAAGGGCGGACAACGACGGATTGTTTTCCAAGTAATCTTTGGGTGTCGGTTTTTACGTTTCAACCTCCAAATTTCCTTAGAAAGTTCTGTCTCCTTTTCGTACTTCTCATTTGCGAATGAAGACTTGTGGTTTGCGAAGCGTTTCTTAAATTTGGGTTCAGCCAGTCCAATATAAAATCTTTCACCATATTCCGGTTCATCGTCACAGGTCACTGTCGCTTGATACACTGATCGCTCGACCAAGCAGGAGCCGTTGAGGGGACATGAATGCTTATCCCTACAGTTACATGTCCGTGCGTCATCTTCACCGTTGTCGCGTTTGAGGATGTTTTTGTTATGACTTTGGATTATTGATTTGATGTTTCTGGTACAGCTGTAACTCACTTTGACGGTGTTGCGATTAAAGATCTTGGTCAAGCACTCTTCTGATGACTGAGAGTTCAACTCAACAAGAAGTTAAGATATGAATACAAACTTTTGACCATAGTTTGGAAATGTGATTTAGAGGGTTTTGGGCATAAATTAGTTTGATAAAACTTTTACAGTATACCCCTGGTTGTCAAAACGCAGGTTTGGGCCCCCCAAAACGTAGGTGTAGTTAAAATCAAATTATTAAGCCTAGTGGTAATGGAGGGAAAAACTGTGAGCATATTTGTGTTTTCCCTTAAATAAACGACCTGATGGATGTAAAATTTATGATTTTTATCAAATATTTCAAGATTTTCAATATTGCAAAGTCCAAACTGAAAATTTAGAAATTTTCAAAATGATAATTTTGATTTAACAACGTCTTAATCAAGTTTCTGAAAACCAATCTCTTTTGAAAATAGTTCCATTTGTGTACGAAATAAGCTGTGAAAATTTAAGAAAAAAAGCTTAATTGAAAGTGAAAATATTAAGCTTTAAAGGTATTTTTCTCCTACATTTTGCAAAAAAATGACAGAATTTGCCGTTTTTGCTAATTCAGCGAAATTTTTATTTATAATGGTAATTTTTTGTTATAAACTATTAACTCATGCTGATAGGAATGGAATTCCAAGATTAAAGATGCTATCTTTTATCCATCCTCTAAAGTCACAGATATATCTGAATTTTCTGAACGGCATTAGGTGTAGAAAGTTTTTTTTACCCTAACTTATTTTCAATATCTAAGGAGCTAGAGTGAGTTATATGTAATTTTTATCTAATTTTGGTGTTAAAATATTTCCTTCAGACGCAAATATGTTATTTTGAATCGGTCATAAACCATCAAAAACATGCTCATTTTTAAGTATAACCATCATTCTTTCAAAATAAGCAAAAATCGTTTAATTCTGACAAATCTACAAGTCAGAATCCTCATTTTAATGACGACCTCCGTTTTGGGGGCCATATACTGTAGTATGTTGGTGTCATTTCCATCGGGATGAGCTGGAGTTTTTACAAGATACTTCACTAATTGGTCATTTAAAGTGATAGAGATGACGCGTTCTTTAGAAAAAGTAATGAGATTCTTTTATTACATCTAAACGACCAACCAAATCAAATAGGAGCTTGTAAAAACTCCAGCTTGTCCCTTTCCATCTACGTGCAAGGTTTCGTTAATCGTTAAACGTTATTAACAGTTTATTACCGTTGACAATTGTATTTACTGGTCACTAAAATATATTTTAAGGTCATTAAAATATACATTTTAATTTTTAAATCTTAAAAAGCATTTTTATTTGAAAATTAGAAATGTATTGAAATTGTGTATGTATATATTCATAATGAAATAAAAGAAAAAGAAATTGATTTGGCAGAGATTCTCAAAGGAGGGTAACGCCTCTAAATCAAAATCACATTTGTTGTACGATAAAACACAAACTATAATATATATGCTAAAAATATTTTAGAGATCAAGCCAAAGCCAAAGCCAAAGCACAGAAGAAGAAGTTTTTAAAAAACTATACAGTACTTTTAAAAACTTAATATATTATCAAAATTTTACAGAGCTAATCTATGAAAGGCCCTCCCAGCGGTTTGTGTGAATGCGTGAATGGGCATTTTCGGTTGGGTGAATGTGTGAAAATTGAAAGAAAAATTTGTGAATGCGTGAATTGAAAAAACTTACGTGAACGTGAAAATCCACTTTTTAATCGCGGGAATACGTGAATCTGGGTTATTGCGTGAAACCCGAGGAAAATTTGCGTGAATGCGTAAATAAATTTCGAAAAAAAATTGCGTGATTGCGTGAATTGAGGGTCCGCCGGGGGCTTATAAAATTTAAAAAAGAGGCAATAACCAAAAAATCTGAAAAAATAAAAAAGGAAATTTACAACAAAAATTACATATAAGTTTTCCAGTGGGAAGGGTTCCAAATGGGTTTATGAGAAGGGGGTGTGTATTTTCTTAAATTTAACAGGGCTAATCTATAAAATTTAAAAAATAGGCGATAATCAAAAGGAAATTTACAATCTCGTACCCAGACCGCTCAACTTTTAATTTAAATGATGGTGGGCGTGTTACCAAGGGACTGGGTTCAAGTTTGAAAAAATTAAGCTGATAAACAATAGAAAAGTACAGCTAAACCCAATGTTAACAAGACGACTGAAAAGTCGAAAATTTCGCCTTGAAAACATGTATCGATAATTACAAATACTGTATATCGATAAATATGAGGTACATGCGCTAATAAAGTGCTTAAACAAAAGACTTTCAAACACACCTGTGTGAGTAAGCCCGAAGGGCTAGAATTGGATCTCCTTAGTGCAGTGGGATTTGAAGCCTTCCCATCCCACCAAAAATGTGCGGCCTTGAGCGACCCGCCTGTTTTTTCTACAAATAACAGATAAAATTTCCCACTAGCTTTCAAAAAATATACCATTTAAAAAACAAAGAAATCACTAAATCCTATACGTCTCGTCAAAATACGGCGAAAAAAATAAAGAATTCAATTTTTCTTGCCTGAGAAAGGTTAAAGATTCAGCTTATACTTCATTTTGGGACTGATTGATGTTTATCTTTAATTAATTCATTTTTATTTTTTCATGTGCAAATCTACAATCATCGTTTTGTGGTTATGGGATAATGTTCACAAGAGTTCCGAGTTTCGACGCAGTGGTTCAATCAATCTTTTTCATCATTCAGCTGATTGGAAAACTTTGTTAGCATCTTTTATGATATCATACATTATCAGTAATATATGAGTAAATGTAGGCATGCTAATGCAAATATAGATTAAACGATTAATTGGATTTGTGTTTATCTTGTTATTATTATTATTTTTTTTTTTTGCAGAGAGATAAACAGTTCTCTCCTTCGTGCCTCTCCCCCGAAGAGACAAAAATATAATAGGCCGAATTCGCAAAAATTTAACAGTCGTCTCTCAAACTTGTGCAATTAGTGGACATCATTTGTCCGTTTTTCCAGCATGGCAGAAATTTGAACCGCTAAATCAAACTACTTTATTAATTACACAAATATAATTAGTCAAGTATTTTTAACAGTAATGAAATTTTTACAATTTGAAATTAACACAAATAAACCAGCTGCGCTGGAAGCTCCGGCTTAAAGAGATTAAAAGATGTGAAAGATGAGTTTGTTGAGTTAGAACGTTGCCCACAAACTACTAATCAGAACAGATCAGAAAGCAAAGTAATAATTCTATTACAGGGCGAGCATGAGAAATAATCTTAACGAATATTAAAAAAAACAGCTGGAAGTTTAGCTCTTCTAAGTGATTACACATGCACTTTCTTGCCTAAAGAACCAACCCCACCCCCCCCCCACTCAATTGGAGCTAAAGGAGATAAACATTTAGGAGTTAATACCTTCAAGTTCTTATAAATTTATTTTTTTCTAAACTTGCCAATAGTGAAGCCATGATGCGCCGTTAATTTGATTGTCCGGATAAAATTTTGGGGAGAAAAGTAGCCTAATTAGAGGCCACGGCTTTTAGCTAAGCATTATTTTTTCTGTTGGGATAATTCTTGGAGGAGAGTAGGATAAACCAAATAAAATGGTACAATAGTGTGTATGTAATAAATAGTGGTATATTTGGAAAAAAACTGTTTCCGGTTTGAAAAATCTTCAAAAGGAACGGTCGCCCCGGCCAATGAAATTACGACAAAGTCCAAAAAATATCATTTTCAGTTATAACACTGTGAAAATTTCTCCGATCTTGTTCAAATTTACACAGGAATTGTGTTTTAGTATCCTTTACTGAATTCCCATAGTGATATGTTTGTAAAAAATCTGTGTCGGGTTTGGAAAATCAAAAGTAACGGTCGCCAGCCGCGATAAAATTACGACACTAAGTCAAAAACGATCATTTTCAGCCATAACACTGTGAAAATTTCTCCAATCTTGTTCAAATTTACACAGGAATTGTGTTTTAGTATCCTTTACTGAATTCTCATAGTGATATGCTTGTAAAAAATCTGTGTCGGGTTTGAAAAATCAAAAGTAACGGTCGCCAGCAGCGATAAAATTACGACAAAGTCAAAAACGATCATTTTCAGCCTTAACACTGTGAAAATTTCTCCACTCTTGTTCTAATTTACACAGGAATTGTGCTTTAGTATCCTTTATTGAATTCTCATAGTGATATGTTTGTAAAAAATCTGTGTCGGGTTTGAAAAATCAAAAGGAACGGTCGCCAGTCGCGATGAAATTTACGACAAAGTCAAAAACGATCATTTTCAGCCATAACACTGTGAAAATTTCTCCAATATTGTTCAAATTTACACAGGAATTGTGTTTTAGTATCCTTTATTGAATTCTCATAGTGATATGTTTGTAAAAAATCTGTGTCGGGTTTGAAAAATCAAAAGGAATGGTCGCCATGAAATTTATGCCAAAGTCCAAAAACGATAATTTTCAGCCATAACACTGTGAAAATTTCTCCAATCTTGTTCAAATTTACACAGGAATTGTGTTTTAATATCCTTTATTGAATTCTCATAGTGATATGTTTGTAAAAAATCTGACAATGATGAATACAAAACAGGATCATTTTCAGCCATACACATAATAATCTATTTGTACTTCAGCGGTCAGAAGCTTGGTGAATGAATAGCGATAGATTTGGACCCGTGTTACATTTCATCATAAATCCCAAGGTAATTAGCATTACTTATTTCAAGTTAAAGTATAGACAGGGCCTTGTCTTAGCAAAGTATCCTGGGACGCCCTATATGTGACGCCCTCATTCCTCCCGTTACGCCCGAAAAAAATTCCTAACCGCCGCCGTCGCCGCAGAAACACGCTGAAAACAATACTTTCGCTAGGCGAAA